>NW_027210829.1:350000-367500 GCF_029030835.1 Brachyistius frenatus | reverse complement strand
CATTAGATAGAAATATCTAGACTATAAGTAGATTTATCTGCATTTTCAAATTAGTTTGAGATTAATCATCTCTGATGAAGGGAGTGTTTCGGTGTTTCATAGCGCACCAAAACAATGAGCAAATGATGATAAATGTGTGCATCAGCCACCAAGAATCCTCAAGCATCACACATCGGCCAATAAAGCATCATTTACTGATTTTATAGCAGTTTCTTATAAATAGCAGCTGAATGAAGTTAAACTGTAATGAATATCACCAAACTGTGGTATGTGCCGTTTTAGAAACAACAGACCTGAGAGGCAGTTTGTAAGCAGATGTAGAGCAGGTTTGTAACAAAATATGTAACACCCAGTAGAGAAATGCTAAACTCTCCCTTGAAAAACTGTGTTACGATGAGACAGATGCTGATTCCGAAAGAAAAAAAGAGATGAGGAACTCAAGAAAAAAACTAGATGATCATAAAAGCTTTGTCTGTGTTCATGGAAATTGCCGATGAAAGACTTAAGAAAAGAGAAATATCTTGAAACCATAAGAGTGGTTTGTTTTGACAAACAAAATTTAGTACGATGAATTGAGAGCAAATGAGATGAATGGAGGAGGAAGAGGCGAGGAGAACACATGGTGTTCCAGCCAAATTGTTGAAGTGATTAATACGTTTTTTGTGCTTCTACCATTTCATTACATTAAAGGGAATTTAGAGCATCACCAGTTTTGTGTTACATATTCTCGTTTCATTATGCGCTTCTTTTATACAACGCATAGTAATTACATTATGTGTTTTTAATAATCCATGACAAAGACAATGCCTCACTTCCACTTGATCTCACAGCTGCTGCTGAAGGCAGTTTTTAGTGATAGTTGAGTTACAGCCACGACAGCCTTGGCAGTGAAGCGTTGACATGTATTAAACTCAACAGCATTATTCAAAGTGGGGAATTTGTTAGTGTTTGTTTTGTGTTTTTATGTTCTTCTGATCTTTAGAACACGTCGTTCCTTTTCATCAGAGATTTTATTCAACTGTGAAACAATGCAGTGAAATTGTACTACAGTAAAAAAAATAAAAAAATAAAAATTAGTTCAACTGTGCAGCCCGATTTAGTTTTATTAGCTCCACCAAGGAGGGTTTGTTTTTTGGTGCCATTTGTTAGCTTGGTTGTGTGTTTTGTTGTCTGTTGAAAGGATTAAGAAGAAATTACCATCCAGAAATTTGAAGCAGATCTGAATCGTGGGGTGGATAAACGGATTATTTTCACTTTCATTAAGATTGTGAGATAGGACATTTGGCCAACTAAATATCATACATCCTAAAATCCAGTAGATGGTATTAAAGTTCATTAGTTATAAAAAAAAAAAAAAAAAAACATAGGCCATTCTGGAAATACGATGATTCTATATTATATATATATAATCCACATTTACGGATATCGGTAATCCTCTGGGTACTCGCTCAAACTTGATACAGCAAGAAGTTTGTATAGAGTACTTGGGAACAAGTCAACAAATGAAGATAATGCTATCTTATCAAGCTGAGGGTGTCAGTATCGAATCGTAAATGCACATGAATCATGCAATACTCGACTCTTACTCACGTCCAAATGTGAATTGTCTGCTATAAACTCAACCAGAGATTCACTCTAACAGTTCTAGTAAAATATCCAGAAAAAATATTCGTGGTTGTGGTTGCAGTTTGAGATTTGCATATCATAGAGTGGATTGTTGGCCTTGGCAGAGGTCTGCGATCTGCGAGTGCCATCCTGGTTTTTAACTGCGATGTGCCTCACAACCTGCACATCTCTTAGAACCCGAGAAACAGGCTGAAGGCCTCATGGAAATGGTTGACCTCTGTTCATTATACAGTGCTGATTGTTTGAACTGTTTGGGTGATTTTGTTTTTGGTTTAACAAGGCTGTGTGTTGCATTTTTACAGCCTCAAGCCAACCATTTAGTTGTTTTCTCATCAAAACTGGCTGAAATTTGATCATGCGGAATGCACTGTTAGTCGGGAAAGGTAGAGAATGGAGACATGACATATGTTTATAATATTATGTGTCCTGAATAAAACTAATGGATGTGAGAATGGGAGGGTGGCACAGAAATATGAACAAAATAATGAAAAACAAATTCACTGACAATCAGATCCAAATAAAAAGAAGCTGTTTCCTAAATTGAGTGGCATCAAGCAGTGAAATCGCCTGATTGTAACCAACTGAATACTTGCCTCACCCTCCCCTTTCAAGTGTGTATTAGAAAATGCAAAAGGCCCCTCTCTAAATCCAGTGTTTGGTTTGTCCCTTTTAGGCTCCTTTTGTAACATGGCATGCTGCGTGAAAGAGAGCCTGCTCCTGTGCAAATATGATGGGCTCATTCTAAGGCAATGAAAACACAACGATTGTTAGTTTCAGGTGATTATAAACGAACAAATGCATAATTATGAATATTTCATTCCATTTCTGCCAACAGATCTCCCTAAATTCTATGCAATGAGGCTTTAAAACAGATAAAACTGAGAAAAAGATCAGCGTGATGCCTTGTGCTTCGGCCAACAGTTCAGCATACGTCACCTTGATCTAATCATTTTATTTAACTTCAAATCCCTTGCAAGGAATCCACGCTGAGTTCACTGGAAATCCCCCGGCCCTTCCCCTTGCTCCTCTCCCCCTTTGTCTTTTTATTTCTCCTTTCATCTTTTATGTCATTTCTCTCTTTCTGTGTCTCATTTCCTTTCGCTATGATTTAGACTTGGTGTGTGGAAGCTATCACTCTCTGTCGCTCTGTCCGCCTGCCTACCAATTTGTCCATCTGTTCATCTTCCTCTACCGGCTCTCAGTTGGAGTTTTCCTTTCAGAAACTGTTCCGGCGGGTAGACAGAGAGTTTTGTTGTTTCCCATAAAAATACCATCTGATGTTTGTGGTGAAAGCCCACCACAAGCACCCAGAGAACAAAACAAAAAAACAAAAACAAAAAAAAAAAAAATCATTTTTTTTTTCACAAAGACATTCTTCATTGCTGCAGTGTGGGTCTTCTAGCATGTTGGAAAAGAAAAAAAAAGAGATGGCGACCTTGCCTAGCACAGAAAATATGTGCAACAAATCAGATTTAATGCGTGTCATTAATATATTGTTTCTATTGAGAGTAAAGGAAGCGGAGGAGAAATGGGTGGGGTCGGGTCGGGGGGTGTGACAGGAGAGGGGGGGAAAAGAACAAAGAAGGAAGAGAAACAAGAAGTGAAAGAGACACATATGGAGGTTCAGGAAGGAAAGGGCGCAGGCCATCCTGCGTTTAGAGCTCATAATGTGCTTCAAAGATGTGTTCAATAGAGAAATGGACTTTTACAACGGCATATATGGCTCAGTATGAAGACGTAGTTTGACTGAGCTCACTCAATCGACTGCTCAGAGAAACGCTGGCTTTGGAGCCTCAGTCTGTAAGATATTAAACAACTGAGGTTGACAAATATTTCCACGAGTTCATGCACATACACACACACATACATATATTCTAAAGTATCTACACATGTCCAGGGAGAAATGAAGGTATGAAGAGAAATACAAATCCCAGAAATCCACCCTTCCAAACAAAGAAAAACAGAAAAGTGAAGCACCAAAGAAACATTCCCTGTTTCGATTGATGCCGGCTTCTTTTAAGGCTCACTGGAATTAGGTATTAGTATAACTGTGTTTCATATTTACATTGTGGATTACAGTACATGACGTGGCATTAAGCGGGCTTAAAGTGTCTGAGCTCGCCAAAGAGGGAAAAAGAGCGACGGGCAAAATGAGAGAGAATACAAACAATAAAATCAAATAAAATACTGAGAAACAGTGAGACGGGAGAAGGTCGTGTGTTTCTTTTTCCATGCAGGCTTACTGAGCAGTCCAGCAGTAAAGATTCTGCATCTGTTCACTGTTCACTCCTGTCCAGAGTTTCAGCCACAATCAACGACCTGGAGTCCTTTCTGAAGTGAATGTGATCGACTGCGCCGAGTCTGCAGAGGGAACATCGACGTACGCCCCGGCAGCTGTTTAACTACGGGGCTGTGAGGTACAACAAACCTAACACACCCTCAGTGCTGTATAATCCCTGTCCCACCTGTACCCCCCACATGGAGGCTGGAAACACTACAGCACAGCGCCACCTGGTGGAGATACACGTGTAACACAGCCACAACTTTGTCCAGCGATGCTACAACACCACACTGCCTCTCATGCCTATAACCAATCCCTGGGGCTCTGATTTTATATTCATGTTGTTAGTTTGTTAACACTGCTTGTCTGGTTAAATATAGACTTACTCGCAAAACACAGATGCATATACACTTTTTGGAGCTGTGAAGCTTGGTGGTAGAAACACGGGTTGGCCTGTCATCTGCTGTTTGTGTCAATCAAGGGAAATAACGAGACTTTTTTTTAAACAATTTAACCTGCTGTCAAAGTTCAGTGTTTCAAGTGAGTACAGGATTCACAGTCAAAAGAGACAGGATTTGATAACTGTGGCATGGACATGGTTCAGTCATGAGTTTATTGGATTAACCGTGGGTTTTTTTGTTTTTTTTTCTGTGGAATAAATGGTTATTAAAACCCAGAACAAACATTTTTAGGGAGTTAAGACATTTACTAAAAGAGGATTTTTTTTTTTTTTTCACACGTGGCCAGAGGCACAATTATTTTGATTTTTATTTTGCATTTGAATTTCATATAATTTATTGACAATACAGCTGACTAACCAGCTGCCAAAAGCAACAAGAATTAGTTAGAAGAGCTGAGGACAGAGTGTGAGTACAGGAAGAGAAAAGAAAAGAGGAAGTTTTACATTTTCATTTTTATTTGTTGACACCTCAATTACAAGCAGTCTGTTTTGATAAAGTTGATGATGTTTTCATTATTGATTGCTGATAATGTTGGCTTTTACTCAGTGCACATAAGGATGGGGACATTTTTAAACAAAACAGACGACTGCAGTGAGCAAAGGGAGAAATGTGGAGGATGTGCTGAAGCTTAAAAGTAGTGCCACTTCTCCAGATGTGCCCTCATTGACTCTGCCACACACGTACGTACAAACACACACACAGACATGCAGCAACTATACAATGACACGTGTACAAACACACACACACACACACTTGTACACACACTGCAGTGACCTTGGCTACCAGGATGACTGTGTTTATCCAAAGCAGAGTCTGTTTCCTATCTTGCCTCAGTGTCCCCGTGGACAATTTCTCTCATCATTACCCAGACTTGACACACACACTCCCAAAAGACACCTTCAGAGGGTGTGTGTGTGTGTGTGTGTGTGTGTGTGTGTGTGTGTGTGTGTGTGTGTGTGTGTGTGTGTGTGTGTGTGTGTGTGTGTGTGTGTGTGTGTGTGTGTGTGTGTGTGTGTGTGTGTGTGTGTGTGTGTGTGTACATCATGTCATCACCACACTAACTTCTGAGCCAACCTCTTACCCTAAATTCAAGGTGACTGGGCGAATTAACTGCATAAATCAAGTTCTAAATCTGTTTTTTTGTACATATATATTCACAATGAATGTCGTGTTTGAGTTTCCTTTCGGACCACCAAACTTTTACGCTATATATTTAAACAATAATTTCTTATCTCTTCTTTAAAAAAAAAAAATAAAAGAAGCTAACTTAAATGAAATGAAATTCACAAAATGAAATGTATTTTTGGCATTGTTTGTGGCTATATAAGTATATTGTGCACAAAATACTGTAAAATTGCAACAGCGTCAGTTTTTAATATTGAACTCAGAAATGTCTTTTCTGTGGACTGACACAAAGCAAATTAATAAGATAGCAACATGTATCAAGGTGTGTGATAAGAAAGTAGCCCTTGAAATAAACAAACACATTAAAATAACAGCTTTAAGATGAAATTATGGTTATCTGGGATAATACAAATAATGACCAAAATACACTATGGAGCGGCTTTTAGAAACATAATAAAAACACAACTAATGTGTGTAGTGCCCACTACTCTAGCAACCTGCTGTAATTAAAGGAATTGATAGTGTTAATAAGTGTCTCCTGGTTTTTATCTGGGTGGTATCGACTGATTGGACCGCCATGGTCGAGGCGAGAGGAGTGAGGCAGCGGAACCGGCTGGTAACTATTCCAACAGTCATCAAACTGTCCCGATACAGACTTATCACATGCATACATCCCTGCACACACGCGTAAAAGAAACACATGGGAGAAACTAATGGGGTTCTGTTTTTCATCAAGATAAACCTCCCTGTCTCTCGGTCTATCCATCAGTACCATGTTGTTTCTGTTTCTCTATCTCCAAGTTTTCTGCCTTACTCTCTATCGCTCCAACGGTCTTGTAATGTCTGTCTTTCACTGCGTATTAAAATACCTCCCTCATAAGTCTGACAGGGCCTTCTGCTGATCGGATCAGACAATGCTATGGCAGCAAAAAATGTGTCCTGATTGGCCCGAGACATCAGGAAGTAATGAAATCAAAGCTGCCATCATGCTCCACTGATTACACTGCCTGACAATTTGGTCAAGAATGGTTTAATTTTCTATTGTTCCCGTTGGAAACCTTTATGCAGCTTGTCAGTGGGACAACAGCCGATGGGTAGCTGCGCTAGTGACACTGTAAATCCTCACACAATTAATACTGGCTTCCATATGGTGACTTTTCATGGCAGCCTCTGTGTGACTTTCCAGTGCTTCTTATTCCCATGGTGGCCATACGCAGGTTGAATCACACTCAAGATGGAAACTGTACCTGAAATAGTCCCGTTATTGGTTAGGAAGCAATTTCTTAAAGGTACAAACTGTGAAAGCTGAAAAGAAAAAGAGGACTGTGTAATAACCATATGCAGGTAGTGTGTGTCCATATCAAAGTGCAAGGACATGTAGCATGAGCAAGTAACTGTCTTTGTGTTTGAGTGTGTGTGTGTGTGTGTGTGTGTGTGTGTGTGTGTGTGTGTGTGTGTGTGTGTGTGTGTGTGTGTGTGTGTGTGTGTGTGTGTGTGTGTGTGTGTGTGTGTGTGTGTGTGTGTGTGTTTGTGCGTGTCTGTGATAGTGTCTTCCTGTCTGTGTGTCAGGGTTGGCAGCAGTTGTACCATCTGTTTGTCATTATAATGCTGACAGAACTGTAGCCCAGGTTAATTACCATGGTAACAGGTTAATTACACCAATTAAACATTACTGGGCAAACTGGTGACACTGGCTTCTCTCAACACACACACACGTGCACACACACACACACACACACATGCACACAGGGTGTGTAGTAGCAGATATATGATGAAAGACACCAAAAGGGGTTAAAAAAAAAAAAAGCATTATACAAGGAAGCTCCTATTAGAATGAATGGTAATGGTGATGAATGAATGGGACGTCTATGTGCAGAAGAAGGCCTCTGTGTTGCATCTGACAGAAACAGGAAGTGGACAGGAAGCGTCTGACAGGTGGAGGCGGGCTTTAGGACTGACAGGCGATTTGGTGAACGAGCCACACTGGGCTGGCACGGTTAGTGTGCGCGCGCGTGTGTGTGTGTGCGCATAAGACTCGTGGGGATAATCCTAAATCGGACCTCTTACTGCGTGGCTTGTGGAGGGACAGGGCAAAGGGCCAAGTCTCTCTCTCTCTCTCTCTCTCTCTCTCTCTCTCTCTCTCTCTCTCACACACACACACACACACACACACACACACACATCTAGAGTTCAACTGGTATTCCAGATTTTTCCTTCCTCCCCACTGGACCGTCACACACATGATTAACTATGTGTGTGTGTGTGTGTGTGTGTGTGTGTGTGTGTGTGTGTGTGTGTGTGTGTGTGTGTGTGTGTGTGTGTGTGTGTGTGTGTGTGTGTGTGTGTGTGTGTGTGTGTGTGTGTGTCCATCTTCTTCCAGAACAGGACTATCAATCTACATCAGCAGAAGGTGGAAAAGCTAACCTTGATGGATTTATCTTTCATTCCAGCCTGTAGTGGCCAGGCAGGGGGTCAGATTCTGCTGATGTTAGTCAGTCAGAATTTACACTGAATATGCTTCATTGCAAAATGTAACACATTCAGTTAGGGAAAGAAATACTTCCTGAAATCATTTTAGTCAATATTTCAAAACCACAGATAGTTTCCCCTTCAACATTTTATAGGATATGTTCTTAGGAAGCTGGGATAAACTCCAGCCGCTAGCAAGAGCTCACAGATGGATGGATTCTTGACATCAAACATAATCAGTGTTGTTTTAATGCAGAAGTCTTTTTTGTTTTGTTATACAATGATAGGAGGTCACGTTCACTTTTAGAATTACACAAAGGACAAAACTGCAACTCAGTCAGTCCAAACTGTGAGAGCAATTTGCACGCACAATTTAGAGAATGTAACTCTGTACAGAGTGCTGCATGTAATTCATCATTACAAATTCCTAAAATCTAAAAGACTGTAGCTTTAAAATGTCAGCATTTAATAGGCAATGATCTTAAAGCACAGCAGCCACTAATATGTACTTTTTAAAATTGATTTATGATGTCAGATCATTTAATTTTCATAAAAGCTGGCGAGACAGCACTTCTTTTTTGTTTTGCAAGTGGTGGAAATCTCATTTAAAGGTTACACTCTCCATTAACTCCACAAAACTAATACTGCAGGTTTCCCTGTTGGCAAACATGCAACCACACACACAGTAAAAAGTTATAAGCTGGATTTTCTGCACTTTCATCACCGTGCTTTCTTCATAAAATCTAAACAGTGTAAGTTACAGCTATGAGTTACCATGGAAAACTTGTTAAAAAGAAAATTTAATATCTCTAATGTATTATAAAACTAGTAGCAGTTCCTTCCTCTTTTTTCCTCTAAATCTATTTTTCTTTACTTTCACACGCGTTCCTTTTCCCTTTTCTTTCTCCTCTATTGAGCCCTAAGATCTAAAAAGAAAAGCACTTGTTAAATTCTGACACATTAACTATAGACACCTCAGTCATTCATGTGGCCTGGGAGAGATTTAAGTATTAATTAGCATTGAATAAAATAATCAAAAATTAGAGGCTCCCAAGCTACAAATAACACCATGTTATGTATAATTAACTATGGTGGGCCAAGTGTTTATATAATTATTATGTTATTATATTTCTGTGCAACAGATGAACATGCAACTGCTTCAACAATGGCGCAACGCTTCTCAAAACTACCACTTTTATCACTTCATTTGGTCACTTTTATTTTCACTTTACTCTTCACATCTATCAATCAAATACGAAAAAAAAAAAAATTATAATAATTCAGCCTGCAAGTATCCAAGAATATCACAATCAACTTGACTGATGGTCCAATCTTCAAAACAATCTTGTTTTTTTTACTTAAAATTCATGAAACGATTCAGAAATTAAAGGCAATTTTCCTCCCTCCTCCCTCGTAGCCCTCTTATCTTCCCTAAGTGGCCGCGTGTTTATCACTTCCTCCACTTTCTTTGCTTTACTTTCTTCCTCAAACTTCAAAGCTTTCCTCCTCTCCACTACCTCGCCAATCCCACATAGCCGAACACCAACCATCCATAAAGCCCTGCTCACTTTAGCACCAAACAAACCATCTGCCTCATTACACTCGCTAATTGTTAAGTTTCCACTCGTTTTTTTTTTATTTTCCTCTTCTTATTTCCATGTTTCTTTCTTCCCTTCCTTCTTGCCCTTTTTTCGTAGTGGAAAACAGCACACCTAAACACACGTGCACATCCGGAATTATGCAGCAATTTAGCACACAGCATGTTTGTAATTCATGAGAGCAGAGAGTAATTAATGTCTTTAAAGTGACAGTTGCAAAGCTATTTTCCGTCGAGCTGTTTACCATGATGTAATTTATTGCACTTCGTGAGATGTCTCCTTAATTGGATTACAGGGAGCAAAGATGTTGGCATTGAGGGACCGGTACCACAAGAAGCCTACAAAACTGGATTTTTAAATATTCTAGAGACATAATCTGTCACTTTTTTTAAAATAATTTTTCTTTCGTTTATTGTCTCTCCCAGCCCTCATTTCCGGTTTATCTCCTGTCATTCTTCCTCATGCCTTTATGTCGATGATTGATTTAGCAAAATGTATAACTGTACTAAACGTGACAGTCCATTAAAGATACACCGCTACTGAGCAAGGATGGATGAATAGCATTACTGTGGATATAATTATTAAAATGTAAATAATTTCTGTTATGCCATGGCTCATTAAAAAATAGGCAGCTATGGTTAATTATGCTGGAGCAGAGTCAAGTCTTTTTATATACCCTTTTTTTCAGTTGCGAGGACATTATGTCGACTTTATTGATTATTTTAACCTACAGTTACTTTGACACAACAGTTAACCTTGTGGGAATACTTTTTTGTGCTTGGAGGTGAGTGACCACATTTCAAAGCACATTACTTTGACTTACATTCCTTACCCTAGCCCCCAATATATAACTCATATTTTAACCTAAAGCTAACCTTAGCTTAACTTTAAACCAAGTCTTTATGCTAAAAAAAATCAATGATTTACACTATGTGGACTTTGTCCCGAAAAGAGGGGGAGCTCACACAGCAACTGTGTAAGCAGATTTATGTCCCCACAATACAGGTAAGTAGACACACACAAACATACTTACAGTAGTGGCATCATTAAATGAAAGATGGCCGCTCAAACATGCGTCCCATCCACCATTTCTCCCTCTTCCTCTTATTATCACACAAGCACACAAACATACTGCAGGTACATACTTCATTACATTAAGTGAAGTTGTTCCACTGCATTAGTTCTCTTTAACAAAGCAGAATTGTTTGAGTCGTTACCGACACCTGTGTATGTGTGCGTTGGAGGAAAAAACGGTATATTTGTCCTGCACGAATGTGGTATGACCTGCTGCGCAATATTTTTCAAAAGTCATCATCAATTCATTATTTACCTTGTTTTCTGATGAGCGAACTGCACAAAGAAGTTGAAGCAAAAGAGCAGCAACAAAACAAACTGGGCCGAAAGATAAGAGCAAAATGAACTGCAGAGAAAGAAGAGGAAAGAGAAAAGAGATGGAAAACAAAGAAAAATGAATTATCCCTTCAAACGGGATTGTTTTGAATCCTGTGGAGAGCCACAGATAAACACAGGCTGCAGGTAACGGAGGCAGAAAGAGCTGCAGAGAAACAGACAAACCGAGAAGAGTCAGGACGAAGAGAGTCAGAGAGCAGTTTGATGTCTATAGGGAGTAATTAGCACTGACAGTAGTACTAATGGCCTGTCTGTAGCTCGGCAGACTGGAACTCAGTGAAAGGACTCCAGGGTTTAACTCTCTTTCTCTTTATGTTGTTATTTCCCTCTCTATGATTATGACTCCATCCAAGTGTTCAGACAACCTCTGAAATGCTGCGCAACATCAAATGCAAATTAGTTAGAAAAAAAATAATTAGTTTTCTTAATCTCGGGGAAAAAAAATCCCAAACAAATTGAGGTGGTGTCTTAATTAGTATTGAATAACTTGCTAAAGTTCACACTGCAGCTGGCTTACTTGATGGGTCGCTCAATTATGACTCACTAAAAAAAAAATCGTTTACAGAGTGACCTTCTGCAGCTAAAAAAAAGGTGTTTTGTGTCTTGTATGGTCCTTGTTAACGATAACTCTGAGCAATTGTATGCCTGTAATCCTTCATGTAAAACTTTCATCGAATTTTAAACAGATTTAAAAAAAAAAAAAAAAATTGTCAATTTGCCCGGCAGAAAGAATGCATCAGAAGGTGCTGAGCTAGTTGAGTGTCCTGTGAGAGCAATTAATGTTGTGTAATGGTGGCCATATTTCATGCCTACGGAAGGGAAATTCTGATATTTTCAACCCGGGAATTCATACCAGAATTGTAGCCTTTTTGACTGCGGGTCACCAGAGACATCATAGTGTGGTGAATAGTGGAACTAAGCGTTTGACCTCGCCAGGTGCCAAGTAATTGTTTAGCCTCTCCATGTTTCAGGTTCAATTTCTATCGATGATCTCATTTCAAAGAACATTTAAATCCGGCCACTAAAACACAAGAGAAAAGAGGACAAAAAGCCCTGTAAACACATGACTAGCTACCTAATATGATAGTAATTAGCTCTCTAAGAAATGAAGCAACTTTGCCCACATGCGGCTGGGTACCAAACTTTGATGCTTTAAGGGCACCGACCGAATCGCTTATAAACTGCAGCATCTACCGATAGCCTAAATGTGAGTGGTTAAGGGAACATAAGTAAGCTGTAGCTTAAAAAAAAAAAAAAAAAAAAAACTGGGTTACACTCTCCCCCTCTAAACTGCATGGCAACTAAGGAATTGTATCATAAAGTAATATTATTGTTCAACACATGGTGTTGAAGTCAAGGTGTCCGTGCCAGGACATTTTTGAGGCGTTTCAGGGATACCTAGTTATTTATTGTCATTTTCAGCAGTTTACACTGAAGGGGAGCTGCAGCAATAACACCAAGTAGGCTGATTTATTGTATATTAGAAATAATATGAAGTAGAAATTAAATAAAATGAAGTATTGTGTCATAGTTTACAATTTAAAAATTCTATAATGCAGTATGGATATCAGGTAGTAAGAATTGCATTGAAATAGATATTTGATCAGACTTTCTGAGGGAACATACAAAGATGCATGCTTTAAGTAACATTCTGCAATATTCACCGATTCGTTGCCAGAACCTTATAATGTCATTGATGTCGTGTGACATTTGTGGAATGGAGATTTCTTTACAGATTTCATAACAGCCAAAGTAACTTTTGAACTGTTTCTCAATACGACTGAACAAGCGTACATCATTATTCATTCACACAATGACAGGTGATGTCTGAAATGTTAATGCACTGTTGAACAAAGTAACAGCCTCATAAACTACTACACAGCAATCATCGCTCTTACACTATTCAGTGCAATCGCCTCACTAGACTACTCCTTTGTATTAAATCATGTCAAACATGAGCACATTCTGGGCAATTTTGCTCTGTTTTCCAACTGTCAGAAGATTAAAGGATGAATGGTCCTGCCACCAGCCATTTTCAGAGAGTGAGTTTGGCATTAAAATATGTCTGCTCAGTCCAAGAATGCTATTTCAGGTGCCTTAACAGGCCAGAGATATAAAAAGCTCAAGTGAAAGCCCAGTATCTCCTCCTGCACATGAATAAGTGAAGTTTCCATGAGAAGTGTTTTCATCACTAGATCTTTAACGTCTGATCTCACCTCTGGGCTGAAAGGAGCCAGCCATGTCAGACAAAAATGCATGTGTGTGTGTGTGTGTGTGTGTGTGTGTGTGTGTGTGTGTGTGTGTGTGTGTGTGTGTGTGTGTGTGTGTGTGTGTGTGTGTGTGCCTTCGTCTGCGTTTATGCCATATGTATGTGTGCATAACGTGCATGTGCGTGCTTTGTATGTTATCTTCGAGGGTGAGCCTGTGTTGTTCCACCAGCACATAGGTCCCAGCCCCATAAATCACACCCATCATTCGAGTGTGTGTGTGTGTGTGTGTGTGTGCGTGTGTGTGTGTGTGTGTGTGTGTACGTGCGTGTGTGCGTGCGTATCTGTGTTTTTGAATCCAGAGCCAACACCTGCTACTAATCACCATCAATGAACAGCAGTGAGGGGAGTGTGGTGACGCGTTAATATTTTTACATGTTCATACACACACATACGCACCAATGAACATACATGTGCACACACACACACACACAGACACAAAAACACAAAGGTCAGGTTGAAAGGACGAGAACAAAGCGGTGATGATTGATATGTCAATGAACATTTGTCTGACACTCCAAAGAAGACTGAGAAAGACAAAAAAAAAAAGGGGTTAAGGAGGCAAGTAAACGGCAACAATCGAAGATAAAGAGAAAGAAGAAGTTAAGTGACAAAAGAAATAAAGAAAAAGACACAAGCCTACAGATATAATTCACAATTGAAAGAAAGCAGAGATGGATACGTAAAGAAAGACAAAAATGCGGCTAGTAAAGAATGCAGAAAATAATGAAGACCTGTCTTTCCATTAGTCTGCATAACTCACATTTTACAACAGCGAAAGTCTTTCCACGGCAAGGTAACCTGGCCGAGTGACGTTATCTTTCAACATCTCATCCCCTGTTTGCATCTCCTTTCTTTCTCAGTCCAGATCTTCCTCTTTAACCTTCAATTTCTCCCTTCCCTTTATTTTGCTCCTTTTCCTCTCTATCTCTTTCCCTTCATCCACCTCTCTCTGTCTCTTTCCAATCTTTGTCAACATGTGCAAGTCATCGTCTAATTCCATAATCTTTACTAAAAGCCAAGAAAGTCAGATCTCACCACTTAATCACAGCTACTTTAATGGAAAACAGAGAGATATTAAAGGATAAAGAAGGAAAAGAGGGACATGTGGGAAAAGGAACCGAAGGATAAGAGGAGGCAAAGTAAACAGCTGATATCTGTTTCATTGTCGGCACATGGATTACTGAATGGCAGATGGATAAAAAATGGTAGTACAGACAAAGGGATAATTTTCTTTAAAAAAGATGGTATTTTTTATGATTACATGTCAAATCCACATCAAGTACCTATCACTCGGACAAGTTCTATAAATCATTTTGTAAGAGCTGGTGACATGCCTTTATATGGTCATCTATTCCCCCCGTCATCTGTATTGAATGAGAAACTACACTTATCATAATGTATCATAATTAAATCTTTTCTTCAATCTTAATTCTTGGATTTATATATAACTTTCAGGTGTTTTTGAAGGATTTTGGCGGGATCACAACTGGAATGGGCGAACAGAAAGAAGAGAAGAAAAAGATGAAAAGAGTGGCAAGATAATAGATATTATAAATGTGGATCAACAGGGAGACGTGAACTGATGTGAATGATGTGAAAAATGAATAACTGCCAAGCGCAGCAGTTCAGCTGCTTGGTGTATTTTGTGGATGGGCGGATGTTAAGGGAGTGAATGACTGAGCGGTAATGCTGAACATAAAAGGACTAAGAAGATGGGGACCAACAGTTGGATGAAGGAATGGATGGTGTAGAGCAATAAAGAGAAGCAATGTACAGCATACAGTAAGTTTGTTGATGGATGGATGGATAGACAGACGGGTGGGCGGACGGACAGATGGATGACAGTTTAAAAGACAGTCCCATCTGTTGTCTGGTACATGAAATAAGAACCCGATGTCCAATCATAACATAACACTCGCACACACTCAGCCTTTACTTCCAAGCAGACAAATATTTGGATTATTACAGTTGCTGTTTTATTCTTTCCTTTGTAACGCCCGCCTGTTTTCTCTGGGCAATGAATTACCTCAACACACAGTCTTTCACATATCTTCCTGTATCCCTCTTTCTCTCGGCCTCTCCGTTATTAACTCCTTGACTGTCGGTCTCTGTCCCCTTTCTTCTCCCTTTCTACATCACAGCTCTTGTTCTGCTCTGCATTAGTTCTGCTGGTTTTGAAGCGATCAGCATGCATGATCACTACCAGACCCGACCTGAGGAGAAAGTCGGGTTACAGAGGAAGACGAATGGAGAAACTAGAAGACAAAGTGACTCAGAAAACAAAGAGCGAGATGGAGACGAAAAAAAATCTCTTCTTTTATAAATGAAAATGTATTGAAAACTGAAAGAAAAGCACAAGTGGCAAAGTATTATTTTTCTCTATAAATAAAATGAATTGTCAATTTGGAAAACACATTTGTTATACAAATATGGATCACCCATTGGCAAGATCACCATTTAAATGGTTTAACATCAAAAGTGTCTTTGGCCATTCCAAAATATTGTCTGTAACATTTCTGAGTGAAATGTTATACCTGCTGACACTGCCATGGATAAGTCACTAACTGTGGCTGTAGTCTGTTAGCTGGTGAATTAGAAGACTGCCAAGTACATTTCTGTTTCTTTTCTTCTTAACAAAATAAAACCATGGCATTTACCCATAACTACCTAAAACTAAAGTACATGAACAACCTGCCAAATCCTTAAAATCTATTACTTTTTTCCCATATAAGTGTTTATATGTGACATGTTTGCGGCTGACTCTGACTTTGCTGCTTAAAACTCAACATTATGCTTTTGATTTTAAAAGTACAATCATTTGTGGAAAATTTTTACAAGTTTAAAAGAGAAACTAGGAAAGACAAACAACGTAAAAATAGATGTGGGAATTCTGGTCTGCTGAAATATCTTTTATGACTGTACAAATGAGTACCAATGCTAGATTGTGTCATTTCTGGGCAATCAAACACTATTTGGTGTCTTGTGAAGTTTTTCTGTGACTGTGACACAGCATGAAAGAAAGTCTAATCCAGCCTGTTTTTTGTTTTTTTTTAACTGCCCCCACAAAGCATTCATACTGGGCCACTTCATACTGGTCAATGTGCTCGGTATGTCAGTGAGACGTAGCGTGAAGCAGCTTAATTTGGACCGTATTGGTTTTTAACTGCCTACACAAAACAGATGGGTGTTGGGTTACATACAGCTCAATCAGTCAGATAAAGACAGTAAATTGGGGGGAAAGACAGATGGATAGGTGGAGAGACAGACGGGTTCAGCAGGTGGTCCAGTGGGCCAGTGGAGGGGAAGATTGACCTCTAAAAGAACCACGTGACCCATCGTATCATCCTTGTGCTAAACAGCAAAATCCATTCTCACTCATAATTACTGTAAGAGTGACTCATTACAACTACATATCAAATACAAAGACGTGACTTTCAATGTCTAATACTGAACACTGAGTACAACTGTGAACAGCCATCACTACATACAGTATATCCTGGGATAGGCGCTGGGTCTTGTTTATAAAGTTCCGTAGCAGTACTAATACCTTGACTACAATACCAATCATGTTTTTCTAAACCCATTTTATAAAATCCTTTGTGAGAGAAAGAAAATTACATTTCACATTGTGGAGCAGTTTCTTTTCTGTAGCTGCAATTAACATCCTAATGTAAGAATTACCTAGGACAACACCGAGTGATTATCCCAATGGGCAGTCTGCCCAAGTAGATCCTATGTACGGTAAACCCCGTGGCTCGCAGAAGCTGATTAGATCTACTCCTGTCAACAGGTAAAGGAGCAAAACTTCTGTGTATTAAAAGGACAGCGTAATGGTGTGGATGTTGTTTAGGTAATGCAATTTTGTGCTTTTCAATATGAGGTACTATTGGAAATTTATTACCCTACCCTACTGACAGCACAACGGAGCAATGTTATGATGACCGGGTCCTAATTTGTACTGTATACTGTATACACAGTATTCACATGCCCACAGTCTAGCATGCAGTTAATGCAATACGCATTTCTTCAGAAGATTTTGCGCCATCCCGCTGATCCGCAGTTGGGCACCCTGCGCTGTGAAGTGCAACAAGCTAGACACGCTCGTAAATGATGCAGGTATAAAACTGTACCAACCTGTTATATAAAGACAAGAAAATGCTTCAAAATATGCATAGTTCCCATTTAATGTAAACATAAATGAGTTTGTTTACAAGAAAAAACACAGTCATTGTTTTATGTGGGTGGGGACATCACAGTTGA
>NW_027210829.1:345000-347500 GCF_029030835.1 Brachyistius frenatus | reverse complement strand
ATTGTTCATGTCAGAAAGGGGAAAAATATCAAATCACTTTCTCAGTTTTCTGAGTATTTTCAGTATTTCTAAAAGCACAGAGTTTGTAATAACCTCAGAAACATATGGCTGAGAATATACAGACCCTTTATTCACTGTTAAAAAATGCACTTTTTACATCTGTTGACAGCAAAATGTTGCTGTTTATAGAGAGGTTTGGCAAAAACAAGCACTAATGAAGCTTGTTTGATGCTATCAAACTGACGGCCAATTTTTTTTTCTCCGTTAATTTCAATTGAAAGTTTTATGCAGGCCTGTCAAGGTGCCTTAAAATGGATCTGTGTTTGTGCAAATTTTAGATTTTCTTACTTAACAAACACTGGGTCAGAAAAAAGATGCAGTACATGCAGTACTTTTGAAGATTGTTCAGTAGTAGGCAATTATAGTCAGGATATCTCTGCATTACTTTCCTTAGTCTCTTTGTACTACACTTTATGGATTACACTATCAATTTGCTGAGCTTCTCTTTGAGATTAAGATTTATTAACATTATTTGGGGGAATTTTTTTATTATTTATTGACAGTAGGTACAGAAAGGATATGTAGGGAAAAAACGCAATGTAATTAAGTTCAGTAAACACCTAACTACCAGGGTATCAAACCATTGACTCACTGCTGAGTGGTGAGTGCCCCAACCACTCGGCTATTGGGTCCTTTGTTAGCTTGTTATGTCCATTTAAATATATCTAAGAAAAGATAGTTGACAGAAACAAAAATACGTGTTTTGATTTCATTAAATTTGTTTAAAAATAATTAAAAAAAAACAAAATTTTAAAAAGTGCCTCCAAGTGCAATACCATTGAGGGCCACTAGGGACAGGCTCCAAGAAAACCTCTCGCTCCAATAAACTCCCATTAAAAAAATCATCAATTTCTCAATTTGCAAAGTCTATAGTCTTTTCCTACAAGACATTATGGGTCATTTGCTAAATTCTCTCCTTCTGATCTGATCAGACTCGAGGCTTCAAAAGGTCATTTCACAAACCAACGGACAACGCCGTGGTGTGTTGTCACTCGGACTAAATGTTAAGATGTGTCCACTTCTACAGCTTTGATTTTGATTCTTGTTTGAATCGCTGGCATCCCACAACAGCCCAACAACTATCTGGAGAAGTAATACTGAGCCACTGGAGCGCCTATTTAACTCTAATGTAAATATAACTACAAAAATGGGGATCTTCGTTTCAGAAATACTCCTTTCAAATCAATGTTTTTCTATGCCACTCAAATGTTTAATTTATGATAATTACGTTAATGCAATTGGCAATGCCATATCACTTTACATGATGCTGAACTAAATACGTCTTTAATATCCAATATTTAATATCTAAAATCCAACAGTCGAAAAGGAGAAACCATTTCAATACTTTCAACTGTTGTAGTCGGGCAGTGATAGATAGTGACAGAAGAACAGAGGTAGGTGGAGGTAGAGCCTTGACACTCTGATCTCTACCTCCCTCTCCTTCTCTCTTTCTCTCCCTCTCTCATAGATCAAAGTGAATCCAGCTGGTAGTGATCCTAACCTCCACGTGGTGGGACGTGACCCACCAACCCTCCAACACACACACAGCGGTCCGGCAGCTAGACCTTCCTGCAAAAGGCTGGAGGGTGTGTGTGTGTGTGTGTGTGTGTGTGTGTGTGTGTGTGTGTGTGTGTGTGTGTGTGTGTGTGTGTGTGTGTGTGTGTGTGTGTGTGTGTGTGTGTGTGTGTATGAGAGTGTGTGTGTGTGTGTGTGTGTGTGTGTGTGTGTGTGTGTGTGTGTGTGTGTGTGTGTGTGTGTGTGTGTGTGTGTGTGTGTGTGTGTGTGTGTGTGTGTGTGTGTGTGTGTGTGTGTGTGTGTTTGTCTTGCTGAACCCTTTGGTACCGTTTCACCTTGAGGTCAGAGGTCAACAGAGCAATCAAAGCCAGCTTCCATCTGCTCCCCGCCTAGACACGTCCTGTGTGTGTCTGTGTGAGTTCCCCCCCCCCCCCCACAGCTATCCATTTCTAAGAGTGTCCGTGACTCTGTGTGTGTGCTGGCGTGTATGTGACTGTTTAGATTTGTGTTCCTGCATGTGTGTTCCCCCCTCCAGCGATAGTTGCCCTGTAGTCCGCAGGAATCCCTCATCAAAGAGCGAGAATGTTCGAGGTGTCTGGATCGTCAAAACCTGCCGGGAACTTCTAAAGCTACCGACAGTGGCTGTAAAGTAATACAAGTTTTGTGCTCCTCAAATTCTGAAACGTAGCCAAAAAGAAACAGAGCACAGCTGATGAACTTTTTACTTTCCCTTTTCACATTGCTTCATGCATTTATGAAATGGATCTCAATTTAGATGGCAATTTAGAGGATAATTTTGTTTTTTTAGGTGGATGCTGATTGGCTGATCTTTTACGGAAATATAAAACATTTTAAAAGTTCCTTTTACAATGTGTATGATGTAACATGACACAGCTGTTGGATGTTTAAAGGGCTGAGCCTCTAA
>NW_027210829.1:155000-337500 GCF_029030835.1 Brachyistius frenatus | reverse complement strand
GAAATCACTGCACACTACTCAGAAATCTTTCCTGATTTTCTTAAACAGGGAGATCACAGTATAAATGTCTACTAATCGCCTCACAGGGGTGGTCCACTTATTGTAAAGGTCAACAGCAGGTAACAAATGACTGTTTAAAGTCGGCCTGGATTCGTGTCTTGGCCGGACTCTGACTGGTGATATAACGCGGATGATGACATTGGTTTTCGCTTTGCCAACATCAGTAATTACTTGAACCTCGCCACCCCAACAAAGTGACAGGGTGATACTATTAAAGCACACATGCCTGAAAAGTGAGAAGCAGCGTAACGCCGAGTCATTTGTCATCCGCTGACAAGCCGAGCGGGAGGAGTGAGCGAGGCCCAACATCAACAGTGTCTGCACTGAGGGGAGAGGAGGAGAAGTGAAGTCTTACGGAGAGAAAAGCAGGAAAGAAGTGACAGAACAGTAAGGAGGGGCGGAAGGAAGACACGATGGGGGGGGAGGGGGGGGCGAATATTTGAAAAGGGAAACCCAAAGATGCAGATAAGAACGAGACGAATAACAGAGAGCGAGGAAACGTCAGAGGAAAAGAAGAGGGGGGGAAAGGAGGAGGTGATAGAAGGAGGAACACAAAAATGTGGCCGAGTGATAACGAGATGTGATTAAGAGGAGACAAGAAAGAGGAGAGAATATTATCTTGGTGAGAGTCCCTAAATCCTCTTGCTGACTGACATTTCCTCTTCCTTTAAATACCACCATCTGAACTGCTTTTGTCCGCCTTCCCTGAGTTTCTCTCTCTCTCTGTGTGTGTGTGTGTGTGTGTGTGTGTGTGTGTGTGTGTGTGTGTGTGTGTGTGTGTGTGTGTGTGTGTGTGTGTGTGTGTGTGTGTGTGTGTGTGTGTGTGTGTGTGTGTGTGTGTGTGTGTGCGCGCGCGTGTGTGTGTGTGTGTATCTTGCGGTAATCTAAGGAGGCTTTGTGCTGCCAATGCTAGGTTAAGTCTTTCAGACCTGTATTAAATCCACTTGTTGAACACAATGATGCTCAAGTGGCTCTATTGAATATAACAGTCACAGCTCTCACAAAATAGTGAGAAAGGAAGGGCTGAAATTTTTTATCCTTCACTGTTCTTTCCTTCCTCCCACCCTTCTTTGTTTCTTTTTTTTTTTCCTGGCATACACGTTCCTCGATGTGTCTCTTGAAGCTGACAGCCCATCATGTCAAAATGAAAACTAAAAAAACTCTCATGTCTAGCAGCAACTGCCAAAACAAGGAAAATATCAACTTTACATGACTTGACAATTGTTAAGATTGCTGGTTCATTTCAGTATCTCGATGGAGTTCAGCTGAAATTGTAGGTTTTCCCAACGGAGGACAGAATAAACCTGACAGGAACCTCCCGAACCTGTCATAAGGATCAAGGAGGCAGAACAAAAAAATAACACTGTATGGTTCTGGGACGAGTAAGTTTGGTTTCTGCCCGGATTAACTGTTTAAGGACTACTTCTCACTCAGCAGGAAAAGCAAATACAACGGCTTCTACGTTCTTCTGCACTTTTCCTGAAAGGAAATCCATGTTAATGACATGACAATGGTGCTTATAGGAAGTACAGCAGAGATAAATGTGGCTTCCTAGCATCAGGTCTGCAGGCTTTGATGCTGAAATTTTGAGAAAGCTAAGAGAAATCAATTAATGGTTGAATCTCTTCCAATCCTATAGACACAGCCATGTTTCATGAGAAGATGATTCAAAAGTAATTCTCACAAAGACAGTGTTGAGGGTTGTTCCGCTGAAAACTGAAAACTTTTCTGGCAACAGATACTAATGAAGAGCTTCTTAATGGATCTAGTCAAATTTATTCAAAATGGTAGACGGATTAAATGCTGATGAACAGTTTCCTACAGTAAGACAAGCACTAGATAGAGTTAAAATATTAGCTTCCAGTTTAAAAAATGGACTTCAGCTGTCCTTCCCGGCAGTAGATCTGACTGGATGTGTCCTACAGGAAGAGATAAAAGCCGTTTAAAAAGACTGATAGCTCAGTTGACCCAACGCGTCGGACATATCGGAGCCCCAATGGCCCAATCAGCCAATCATAAATTAGTTGCGGCAGGCTGTTATTAAAGGGTTCAAACATCCGCCTGGCAACGGAATCTTCCTCTGAGCCATGATTGGTGGGACCGCCCCGGGCGCCGCAGCTACGACAGGTCATCTCTGACACAGAGCTATGCCGGCGTCGACATCGGCTCAGGTGAAAGGTCAGCGGTGACGGAGAGACCACTCGCACTCTAACTGCACAGGCAAACACGGTGTGTGTGTGTGTGTGTGTGTGTGTGTGTGTGTGTGTGTGTGTGTGTGTGTGTGTGTGTGTGTGTGTGTGTGTGTGTGTGTGTGTGTGTGTGTGTGTGTGTGTGTGTGTGGGTCAACTGTCACATTCAGCCTTTCTCATTAACTGAGAAGCTGATTTATTGTCGGTTTAATTACAGAGCTCTGGATGCCAATCAATTAAGACCCTAACCTACAACCTCCAGCAGCCTTCCACAGGTTAAGGTGTGTGTGTGTGTGTGTGTGTGTGTGTGTGTGTGTGTGTGTGTGTGTGTGTGTGTGTGTGTGTGTGTGTGTGTGTGTGTGTGTGTGTGTGTGTGTGTGTGTGTGTGTGTGTGTGTGTGTGTGCATGCATGTCCGTGTGTGTGTGTTCCTTGAATCAGGAAGTCTAGTAGACACAAAGCTGCAGACTGATCCGGTTTCCAGTAACGGAAGCACTTACAACCCCTCCTTCCTGCACGTTTTATTAAGTTGCATTACACTACACAGACAGTAGTGATTGTTAATGGTGTAAGAAACGGCTGCATGTAATGGGATTACAGTTATGGGAATGTAATCTCAGCCATAATCATACATTTCACTGTTGTGATTAAATGAACAGACATGAATGACCTTTGTAGAATACATAAACAGCTTGGACCAGAAACTTATTCAAAAAGCTAAAATAATAGTCTAATAAAAATGTGTGTGTTGTAGTATTATGATAAAAAAAAACATACAGTTACTGCTTTGTACGCAGTTACATCCCCAATCATATCCCCAGAGGATCCTAAATGCAAACACTGAATGTTAGTTATTTCTAATTAACTTGAGCTTGAGAAAGACGAACAGTATAAATATTTTTGCAAAATGTATGTGAATGGAATTGCAGTGAACTCATTAAGCTTTTCAACGTCATTTAAAACTGTATTCAGAAAGATGTTTGTATAAAATGTTTAATAATGTTTACTGCACCGTATCTTGAATGTTATATTAGCCATGGTTGTAATATTCATGTACACGAATCTTTAAAAAGACAATTCTCTCAGAAGTGTAGTTGTAATATTGTCTGTTACAGTGTCGCCTAATTAAATCCGAGAGTTCAATGGTAATTGGGATTTTATAATCTCAACCTCTGCATCATTCTCAGTCACTTTGGACCTTTTCTCATCCTCTCCCAACCGATTCACTACGCAAATATTTGCAGTGCAGCTGAAATCTGTGTTGGCTGTCAAATGGCGTCCATCATCTGTGCCGGTTCTGGATTTGAGAGCAACAAATCATTACTAATCTAATGGGATGGGAGCAGGGCTGCCAGTAGTTAGGTGTGTGTGTGTGTGTGTGTGTGTGTGTGTGTGTGTGTGTGTGTGTGTGTGTGTGTGTGTGTGTGTGTGTGTGTGTGTGTGTGTGTGTGTGTGTGTGTGTGTGTGTGTGTGTGTGTGTGTGTGTGTGTGTGTGTGTGTGTGTGTGTGTGTGTGTGTGAAGCAAACCAGGAGAGAGAAGCCGACAACCACCACCGCCAGTCTCGTGACTATTCTGAATCTGAGTATCACATGGCGCATAACACAATTCCTCTTTGTTAACTGAATATTTATTTCCTGGCTGTTCCATCAGTTGGAGACAGCCTGGGCAGTTAAAAAAAAAGGATTGAAATCCTTGGACAAGCTCAACACCGTTCCCTCAACGCTCACCGTGAGCAAGCCCTTCAGGAAGACATTCAAGCTGCCGAACTCATCCGATAAACCAACCAACGCTCCATAATGCAAATCTGAGAGGCAATCGGTTTCAAGTTAAGTCCCGGTGCTATTGATTTAGTAATGCTTTTATCAGATACCTACACATCACTTCAGTGTCGGGGGTGCTAGTTAACAGATAATGAGCTATCTATATGCACATACTGTTTATATAGCCTGTTCCTTAGTTACAACATAAAGGCAATTACTGTAAGAAAGTCAGATAAAGAGTGACAAAATGAAAGAAGTGATGAAAATGCAAAAGGAGAGGAAGAGGAAAGTGGATGTGTCATAAAGACCATAATGAACAATGGATAAAAGTAGGACAGACAAATGGAGAAATAATTCAGTTCCTGAATTTGATATAGTCTAGTTCAATCACTTAAATTAAAAGAGCACTGACACCAGCTGTCCAATAAAGTCCTGTTCTGTTGGAAGTTCTAATGTGATGGGATTACTCACACTGAAATTGGGAGTGTATTGTTTACAGAGCTTTCATGTTGTCAAATTTAAAACATAAACCAAATCCACTATATATATATATTATGTAAATTAGAGGTGTGTCATATCATATTGTTCACGATAATAATGGTATAATTTTTAATACGATTGGAAAAAAATTGTGATCGTGATAAAGGCAATATTCTGACCTGTTGGCGTAATGACGTCATACCGGTGCAACTGTATGGCATACGTTTGAAGCTCATCCAGCAACCAGCATGGCCCGAAAGCTGCTGTACGCTGCAGGGTTTCAGCTCAATACGAGAGTTTAATTGACGCTCGCTCTATTCCCCCTCCGGTCCTCCTCTGTCCTCTCTGTGTGCCTCCCACCAGGCGGCTTCGCCCCCGCTCCACACACACACACGGGGGGGGGGGGGGGGGGTTCAGGTGGATCACTCGACTCGCTATGAAATAAAAGTACAACAAAAGCCCCAAACTAATTTATGAAAGAACAAACGTCAACCCTAAATTTGAAAAAAAAAAAAATAAGGCATAAACGTCATTGAGTCTGCCGACAGCGGCGAGGAAGTAATTAGAAGCTGTGCAGCAGATCATGATCGCTGTCCTGACAGAGCAGCAGCTCTCCTGCACCGCTGCATCCCCAAATCTCCCCCCCACCCCCACCCCCACCCCCCAGCGCCGTACACAAAATCTGAATCTCACATTGAGGTACTGTTGAAGAACTGAGAGATCGTTTATGTTTAGATTTTCTGAATATCCTGTTACGTTTATACTGACATCCATAACACCTATTGTGTGTTGTCAAAATTAATAATCACATATTTTTCAAGTATTTTGTCATATTGTCAAGAATTTTGTTATCACAAATTTACCCAGATATTATGTTATATTATTTTAGAGCCCCCGACCCCTAATGTAAATCTTCACTAAGCCTGAAAGGAAACTTAAAGCCAACTCAGAAAGTTCACTGGTAAGTTTACAGAGTGTATTCTCGCCATCCGAGTGAGGATGAGAAAGTTAAAGCAGTAAATCCTGCCAAAAATGAGAAAATTATGTTTACTAACTTTTTTGAATGAGGAGATTTGCCAACAACACGAACTGAATTTAAATTCTCCAGCGTGGGTCTGTGACCTCCACCAGCATGACTTACTGATACCCGGCAGTGACCCAGCAGTGACTCACAGACTCAGGCAGGGACAAATATATTGGCTGACCTCCACACACACACACACACACACACACACACACACACACACACACACACGCACGCACGCACACACACGGATCATCCACATCCACATTTCTTTCACTTCTGTCTTGCTGCAGATAAAACGATATCTGATCACCTCATGTATTTATTTTGCACACAGATATCTACATGTATGTCCTGTAGTGAATGTAAACTCATTCACAGCTTCCCACCACCTCATGTTTCCTCTGGCCTGTTTCTGTCCAACAGATTTATATCAAAGTGCCTTTTGGGGCCACAAAGTACGGGAAAGTTAAACATGCAAGCATGCACACAATCGCACACAACAACACCCTCAGATTCCTGCTCACACACTGACAAGACACTGAAGCGCTAAGCAAACACAGCTCCTCTCTTGCTCATAGGATGGAATGTGTGAAGCTATGGTGATGCATTAGCACCCACACCATTGTAGATAGATTGATGGTTGTGTGTGTGTGTGTGTGTGTGTGTGTGTGTGTGTGTGTGTGTGTGTGTGTGTGTGTGTGTGTGTGTGTGTGTGTGTGTGTGTGTGTGTGTGTGTGTGTGTGTGTGTGTGTGTGTGTGTGTGTGTGTGTGTGTGTGTGTGCAAGATCTCACTGTGGTGATGCACTGACACCTACCCTGCAAAGACGGCCCAATGCAGGTGAACTCCTGGAGACAGGAAACATACAAAAGAGCCCGCACAAGAGCAGAATAACAAAGTCAATTTTTGTCCTCCCTCTTCACCATGCAAGAGTGAAAAATAAGATGAGGGCTCCTTTTGTGAGCAAAAAAAAACCCAACTCAGAGGGTTCACAGGGTGACGGATCTGAGTGAATATTCACTTTCAGACAGTTCAGGTTTCATTCCCCCACAACAGACTTAGATTGAGTAACTGGAAATGATTTCTGTGTCTGAACATTTAGAGATTTATCCCCTGAATCGGCAGCTCAGAGCAACTTCACAAACTTTTATAGTGAGTTTCAACCCATTTAGTTGTCTGCCCGGTAAATATATCACTTCATACTACTATGAATGGTGGAGTATTTAGTAAAAAGCCAGATATTTCTCTCAACAGTTGATGGGGACCAAAAAGAGAGAGACTATTGGATTAATGCTACATTTCATTTATCTTGGAAGTCAGAGTTGGGAATGATGTCACACCTTGCGCAAGGGTATATTTAAAGAGTCCATAAAAATGTTATAAATCTGCTCTTTCTAATGGTTTGTTTTACAAAGCTTCTGTCAGGTAAGCTTCATTTACATTTTATAGATTCGAAGGTACCACATTTGTAACATCATTAATAGTGCTTTGAAAAACTCTATAATGAGTGTTACACTGGATTCTGGAGAATGTGTTCACATCAACTATATATATAGTTTTCCAGCCAGTTTGCTTTATTTTCTTCTCTACTCTTCTATTTTGTCTCCTTCTCCCCTCCTTTTCCCTGTTTCATCCTTTACTCCTCTAAAGGAGAAAAGAGGCTTTGTAAATTATTAACAGCTTCCTGACAGATCATCCACACCATTCACACAAACATCAACATAGTTTATTCATCAACTTAAATATATATATATATATATAAAAACAGAGATAAAAACAGAAATGAAAGCTATAATTTGCTGTGAAGATTTCTGGTTTCCAGTTCATTCAGTAGAGAAATGAAACAGAAATGTAGTGAATGAATAACTTCAGAGGGCCGGCTCAAAACTCACCACACAACAGCACAAAGCTAAATCTGGACTGAACACTCATCTATAAAACATCACTAAGATGGATTTTATTATTGGATTCTATAGCAAACCTCATCAATCCTCATCAACTTTTATCATTAGTATTCATTAATCACTGAACTTTTTATATTCTTATGACATTTACGGGGCCAATATAAAGTGTTTGTTTTTGCCAAGTAAGAATAGAAATCGAATCGAAGTCTGTTCTGCATAACGTTTCAATCTTCGGCATGAAATTCAGTTGACAGCGAAATGGAAATGCAGTTAAAGAGACACAAAGACAGAAAGAAATGCGCAGCAGAAGAGGGTTGGAAAGGGTAACATGATTGGAATTACTTAGATGCCTTTGAAGGTTTTTTTTTGTTGTTGTTGTTTGTTGGCATGCATGTGCGTATGTGTGTATTTGTGTGTGTGAGATTGTGTGTGAGAGGAGGTCACAATTGGATATTTCTCAAACCTCCAAAAATTTAACAAGACTTAA
The DNA here is from genome assembly GCF_029030835.1 of Brachyistius frenatus. Lineage (NCBI taxonomy): Eukaryota > Metazoa > Chordata > Actinopteri > Embiotocidae > Brachyistius > Brachyistius frenatus. The sequence goes on along the minus strand of NW_027210829.1, from coordinate 329,596 downwards.
CTTCACTAATGACTTCGCAGTGAGAAAATCAGGGACAGAACGAGGAAACAGCAAAAGAGAACAAAGAGTCTGAGTGTATGTCTTCATCTTCAGCCCCCGAGTGTGTAATAATACTACAAAACTGAAATAACAGTCTCAGGCTTTTGTTCATGCCTACTCCGATTACTTTCCATAAAGTGCTGCATCCAGGCCAGATTGATTGACTTTACAGAGTCTGGAGTCTTTAATCTCTCTGTTACTGTTTCTCTTCATCATTTACGCAAATACTGACCAAAAAAACAACAAAAAAGTGTGTGCATGTACAGACACATACACCCACTGAAAGAAACAGTCAGTTTATACAAAAGACACACACACACACACACACACACACACACACACACACACACACACGCGCGCGCGCGCGAGTAGTGCAGTTATTGACAGATGGCACCTGTTGAGTCGTAATGAATAGACTGACAGACAGAACGGAGAATCACGAGGGAGGAAACGGAAACGAGCGACAACCCCTCTTTTGGTTTGATACAATCACTTCCCATCCAGCCCAGCCGCTGTCAAGTTATCTTCCATCTCTTCTGCTCACTCATTCATATTTCCATTCCTGTTTAGTGACTTTCTGTACATTTTTTTTTAAATGCTTTAACAAACTGAGATAGAAAACTGAATTCATTTAGAAAGAAAGTGATTTAAGAACTGACAGTATTTATTAGCTCCATATTTGAAACATGAAATACAAAATATGTTATTCATTTATATAGTACAACACTGACTCCTGGTTGTAAAACAGTAATGGATAACTGTCTGGAAAAGTTAAGAGCACATTAAACGTTGTGTAAGACAGAAAGTTGATCTTCAGGTCTTTTGAAATATGGTGCAAACAAGCAACAAAGAGAAGTTTGTGGAGTCGCTGTTATTTAACACTATCGTAATTTATCTTCTACTTTCTTTTGAGAACACATTGGTCAGTAATTTAATGGATATACTACGTTATTTTGCTTCTTCTATTCACCTGTTTTTATGCATCCTGATGTCCTTATTTCTCTTGAACTTTCTTTGCCTCTTTTTTACAGACCTCTTCTTTGTCCACCCTTCTCCCTCCCCCAGCCAAACCAGGGAGGAATGCAGTTGATGAGGATTTCCCAGACTGTGTGTGTGTGTGTGTGTGTGTGTGTGTGTGTGTGTGTGTGTGTGTGTGTGTGTGTGTGTGTGTGTGTGTGTGTGTGTGTGTGTGTGTGTGTGTGTGTGTGTGTGTGTGTGTGTGTGTGTGTGTGTGTGTGTGTGTGTGTGTGTATAAAACATTCCTACCCCCTGGTTAAAGCAGTGGTGCACACCTGCAGGGCACCTGAGGTCACAGGGTCGCACGCACACACCCGCACACAGAGACACAGTGAGAGAGAGACAGACACACACACACACACACACACACACACACACACACACACACACACACACACACACACACACACACTTACGTTCTGGGACATGCATGACTGGGCACCAACTACCTGTTGCTCTCCTATCTTTTTCCTCTACCTGCTCTGCATACATGAAAAAACCTAACAGTGCTCTGCTTTTCTACCTCCTTTTAAACTGTAGCAGAAAATTCTTTCGTTCTTTCTTTCTTTCTTTCTTTCTTTCTTTCTTTCTTTCTTTCTTTCTTTCTTTCTTTCTTTCTTTCTTTCTTTCTTTCTTTCTTTCTTTCTTTCTTTCTTTCTTTCCTTGCTTCTGGCTTTCTTTCTTTCAATCTCTCTTATTTTCTTTCTTTCAATCTCTCTTTCTTATTTTCCTTCTCTTTCTCGCTTTCTTTGTCTTTGCTTCTTTCTTTCTTTCTTTCTTTCTTTCTTTCTTTCTTTCTTTCTTTCTTTCTTTCTTTCTTTCTTTCTTTCTTTCTTTCTTTCAATCTCTCTTTCTTCTTTTCCTTCTCTCTCACTTCCTTTGTCTTTGCTTCTTCCTTTTTTCTTTCTTTCTTTCTTTCTTTCTTTCTTTCTTTCTTTCTTTCTTTCTTTCTTTCTTTCTTTCTTTCTTTCTCTCTTTCTTCTTTTCCTTCTCTCTCTCACTTTCTTTGTCTTTGCTTCTTTCTTTCTTTCTTTCTTCCTTTCTTTTTTCTTTCCTTGCTTCTCTCTTTTTTCTTTCAATCTCTCTTTCTTCCTTTCCTTCTCTTTCTCACTTTCTTTGTCTTTGCTTCTTTCTTTCTTTCTTTCTTTCTTTCTTTCTTTCTTTCTTTCTTTCTTTCTTTCTTTCTTTCTTTCTTTCTTTCTTTCTTTCTTTCTTTCTTTCTTTCTTTCTTTCTCTCTCTTTCTTTTCCTTCCTTCTCTTTCTTTGTCTTTCTTTGTCTTTGCTTTCTTTCTTTCTTTCTTTCTTTCTTTCTTTCTTTCTTTCTTTCTTTCTTTCTTTCTTTCTTTCTTTCTTTCTTTCTTTCTTTCTTTCCTTGCTTCTCCCTTTCTTTCTTTCAATCTCTCTTTCTTCCTTTCCTTCTCTTTCTAGCTTTCTTTGTCTTTCCTTCTTTCTTTCTTTCATTTCCTTTCTTGCCACCCAGCGTGCGACCAGTGAGAAACTCATTAGCGATAGTAGTTTGTACAGAGATTAGGAAACTAAGCTGGTAAATACAGTAGAGCTTTGAGCTGGCAGCCATAAAACGGGACAATGAAACTGGTGGATACGGAGCGGTAGACAAGGAGAGAGCGAGAGAAGGGAATAGGGGGAGAAAGTGGAAGAACAGACAGAAATGAGGTGAAAGAAGGTGAAAGTAAGAAAGACCGACAGAAAGTAGAATTAGGAGGCAGTCAGTAAAAAAGAAAAGCAGCTTCCCTCGATGCTCATTAAAAGTTGAGGGAACTCAAACAGAGCTGGTGGCAGCTTGCAGTCCTGCTGCCGAAAACCAAACACAGCGACCGAGCGAATGGGAGGCGAAGAGAAAGGAAGAATGGTAGAGAATGGAGGTACTTAGTTTTCCCAGTCGTTTAGCAGTCGTGTTGTTGTCAGTCTTTAGAGAAGCTTAGAGAGGACAGCCATTCACTCTCGACCGGGCGGACACAGCTGCTACCCACCAACACACACATCCAGCACCAAACACATGCCTCCATACATACGCACAGAGAGACTAAATTAATAGAAACAGAAAAAAAAAAGGATAAACAAAGGCAATTTTAAATAAACACCCACATAAATATGACAATAAACCAGGATTTTGACTTGAAATAAACAATTTCATTGCACAATTTAAAATGGTAAAACAAATGTCCACACAACCGCTCAGCGGAGTCTTGCCAGCTGTCACCACGACGTCTGCTGGGGTTGTGTGGCCGTATAAAGTCATTTATTCACATGTAAAAACTATGAAATATGGCTAACATTAACTGCAAGGGACAGCAACAACTTGCACAACCCTCATTCATCACATCAAAGACATGTTGTTTTTGGGACATTTAAAAAGTCAAAGATTTTATAAATTTCCTTTACATTAAACATGCAACAAAGAGAGGTAGATACACACATTCCTGTATAATAATTGTCCAATGTATGCTGAATTAAACGCAGACACAGAGACACACGTACAGTGGGACATTGATTGAACTGAGTGCGTGGGACCGAGGCTCTTTGGCGAATGACAAGGAATCGCCTGGTGACAAAGGGCCATCTATGGACGGAGGGATGTGGGTTTGGAGGGTGTGAAAGACAGAAACAACGAAGAGGAAGAGAATTAAAATGAAAATGAGCGTGTGTGTGTGTGTGTACAGAGACGTGCAGAGGCCCTCCAGGCTAAATGAAATAGACTGTGTGTGAAGGGCTGAAAGCTTTTAAACAAACTGAGGCAAAGAGACATTTCTAAGGAGGGCTGGACTCAATATCTAGACAGAGACAGACAGATAGACAGACAGACAGATAATGTCCAAATAAAGTTGTTGTTTTTTTTCAGGCACAAGAGGATTCAGAGGTTCTCTTTTCCCAGGACTTCAGACCAGGAAATCTCAGTTTACTTCCATCTGTTAGATTGATTAACTTAAAGAAACAAAATGGGCATGATTATACACAATTAAGTTTGATGTCAGTGACTGTAGAGCACAGCCCGGGAAAACAGTCGCATCCATTACAATTAGTGGAATCAAAGATCTCTACTTGTGCAATTATGTTCATTAGCCCGAAAAACAGGCAAGTTTAGTAGTCTATCAGAGGAGGGAAGACTTTGTTTCTTGCGCCATATTGGGGGAAACTGATAGCAAAGTTCATATAATTCTAAATCAATTATTTAATGACTGTAGTTTTCCATTAAAATGTCCTCCACTTCTTTAAATGTGCCCTCTTGGGATGATTTTAAGCTTTGTGGCAGTTTGTATTATTTTATATTATGTGCACAGCCTCAAAGAGAGGAAATATGAAATTTTGTTCACAATATAATGTAGTCCGAACTACTTCATAAAATATAGTCAGTATATGTTGCTCAAATAAATAGATAAAGTAAACATAAAAAAAAAGCCCCACAATTTTAAAGTAAACTTGCCGGTCTTCATCTCATCAAAATGTTTTTTTGGCTTCAGATCAACTGCCTCACTGCTTCCTGAATGATGATTTCCACTTCTGAGTTGAGATTTTGATGTTTCAGCCTGTGCTGCTTGGAGACCAGTCGCATCCACCTCTCATGCCTCATTTCACTGAATTGATTTGCTTTTGTACTATTTTCCAGATTATAGCTTCAAAATGGGCCTTTGGTGCAGCACGGTGTGGATATATTTGCATCAATAATGTCCTTCACCAAAAAGAAAGTGCTGCTGCTGCTGGATATGCCGGGAAAATATATTTTCTGAAAAGAATTAGATTCGATACCCAGATATGAAGCATCGCAGACTATGAAAACTTATCGTTACTACTACTTTTTTTTGTGTGTGCTCTGCAACAAAGATCCCAGTTGCTGGTGGTGTGTGTGTAATTTCAGTTCATTGGACAGTAAAAAGAGGAAGCTGTGGGCGATCGGCTCCTCTCTGTACTCTCTATGTGGTTTGGGTCTGTGTGAGTGTGTGTCTTGCTCTGATCATGGGTGAGTAAAAGGGCAAGCGTATGATGAGCGCGTCTCTGCGAGTGTGTGTGCGTTTTTGAGTGTGTGCGTGCACATTTCCTTTCTGCCTTCAGATCATATGAGCGTGGGAGGTTTAAAAAGGCTACATGAAGCCAGCAGCGCGGGCCAAAATATGTGTGTGTGTGTGTGTGTGTGCATATAGATTTCCCAACCCGCCTATTTACAGCTAAAGGAAAACTATGATTAGAGAGAAAGGAGAGAGAGAGAGAGAGAGAGAGAGAGAGAGAGAGAGAGAGAGAGAGAGAGAGAAAGAGAGAGACAGAGAGGGGGCTCCATCTGGCAGAAAAGTCTCTCACACACACACACACACACACACACACACACACACACACACACACACACACACACACACACACACACACACACACACACACACACACACACACACACACACACACACACACACACACACACACACACACAGATGCACAAACACACCAATGCAAACAGTGTTATTTTCTTGTTTTGTTCTATTCTCATAAACAATACCTCACGAACCGACATCCTGACAACATCGGATGTGCATTTGGGCACACAAAAAACACATGTTTGAGTGTGAGATGGATTCACCGACTAACAGACAGCCTGACAGACAAAAAGACCAACAAGCTGACAGACGTACAGAGATCGTTTCACCCTAAAACAACCACAGTGGTTTTTGAATTTGAGGCCTACAGCTAAGAATCCCACCCCCTTTAAAAAAAAAAAAAATCAGGAAAAAAAAAAAAAAAGTGTTGGTGGGTTTAAGGATTGGGTAACACAACGTGGTCCTCTTACAAACTTAATGCCGACTTAATCACTGCAGAGGTTTCTAAACCTCCTTTTCCTGGCCACAACGAGTCTTTTCCTTTCCCCTAATGAAGACAACTTCTTTTCTGCTTCAATCAGACAGATAGATACTGGTTCTGTAAAGGGTCAATTCATCAGTCTGCATCATTTATTGAATTAAATAGATCATTCACCTGAACGAACGGAAAAAAAAAAGCTGCAATTTAAACACTAAATCATGAAGCGGAGACTCTGCAGTTTAACCTCCTGAACTTGGAAAAACCTACCTTTTTTTATTTTGCACCAAGTACTTGGAATCACCAGAAAGTATGATATTTAATAAATGTTTTCTTAACAATGTTCATGTTTTAAATGCATAGGGGAATAAATAAGATTGCCAGCCATTACATTCATATTTTATCTCCTGTTTGTTACGTGATTCTGTTATGTTGTCTCAATGAATTAACGGCATGACATGCTCTTTCTAGAGTGCCATTTATCATTGTAATACTGCGTCCATGATTTGATTTTCCTACCTTTTGATTCCAAAAATACCAAAGATGAGTGAACTCTGCTCTCCAAGGAAAAAAGGGAGCCAGGAAAATATTTCAATTTAACTTTTAATAATGCTTGAACACTTTAAAATAAAATTATACTTAGACTAAGGTTTTGACATTAGTCGCCATGTCTGGTTTACTACTCAATCAGCTGCATGCATATGCTAATGCCGGCTGTGTGAATGAGCTTACCAGACATGTTCTGTTCAAGAGGGGCTAAGAGTCTCCTGCTGTGCTGTTAATGTACTGGTCAGCCACAAGGAAAAGTGCTCATTTCTTTCTAACGGTTTTAAAAGACTTGAAGAAATGACAAATTAATCTCTGACGACAGAATCAAACCGGAGAAAAAACGAAGGGGTTTGCGTAACAGTAAATACATGCAAGACAGCACATGCACAGATGCACCCACATTTGCTGACACACAAACAAGCTTTCACAAACACACACAAAAAAAGAAAGACTTGAATGCATACCCAGGCGGACACGTACGCAGGCGAATACACACACGTACACAGCGACCACAAATGCTGCTCTGTCAGGCACCACAGAAATGAGAGAGGTCATCTGATGAAAGACTGGAGGATAATTGATGATATTTCTGTGCTGGAGTCGCTTCCACGATAAAACAGATTCCACATCTGTTATGTCGATGAGCTCGGACAGTTGACTTGAGATTTGGAAGCAGGAACTTCGAAAGGTGACGGCAAGGGAAGCTACACTCACCTCGGCACAAGCTGGAGCTACTTCATGAACAACGGATGGGTAAGAGTTGTCGGATAGCGCAAAAATATGAACAAATAAAAAATGTCATTGAGATCAAAAGATACAAACAAATGTTGAAGTCTAAAAAAAAAAAAAGAAGGATACAGCTGTCCATGCTTTCCATACAAAGTTTTCTGAAAAGTTATAATATCCTAATGAATAATAGACACTTTTGCAGTGTCTGCAAAGACAGCAACTTCACACATCCACGACTTCAAACCCAAAGAAAGGACAAAGAGGAAAAGAAGAGAGGCAGACAAAAGACAAGAGGAAATAAGAAAGATAAAAGTGGAGGAGGACACCAAAGCCTTGTCCTTTACCTTTAATACTGCAGGCTCAGAGAGAGGGACAGGAAGAAAAACAGGGGGAAGGAAATATTCTTTTAGGATGCACATGCAACTTCTATAAGGTTTGACAAGCTGCGTGGAAACAGTTTCACCAAAAAAGTCTCGAATGCAATTCAGGCTAAGTTTTTCAATGTTAACAAAGGAATTTTGAAATGTATATATAAATAAATCAAATTGCTATTTGAGTTCAGTAGTTATTTGAAAAAACAAATAATAAAAAAAAAAAAGAAAACATAGACCTTTTCTGGATTTCTGACTCTTCTGCAGCTGCAACCAACTCTGATTGACTGAAAGCGAGTGAGAGACGGAGAAAGACGAGAGAAAAAGCCAGAGAAGAGGAGCAGAGGCGAAGAGAAGAGGACAGAAAGCAGACGGAGGGATATTCTCCTGCGGTCTACTCCGGCACATAGGTTAATTCTATTATTACAGGTCTGCAGAGTGGAAAAAGTAAGGATGACGCTTGAGATTGAAAACAAATGTCAGAAGAAATGAGTTTCTGGCTGTCGTGGAGAGAGGATGAGAAGAGAGAGATAGGATACACTGTTCTGCTGATGGAAGAGAGACAGAGAGAGTCTGAAGAAAGTGATGTAGAAATAGAATCAGATCTGTGTGTACAGAATATGTATTTGAAAACTTTATAGAAGGTTTGTTTTATGCTCCCTGAGGTCTCCAAGTGGTATTAGATAGGAGTTGCTGCTGTGTTCTGAATTAGACTTACCAGACATCACCTGCAATCATCATCATCGTCATTTTATGTTTCTTCATAACAAAAGAATACATGTCGTCAAAAAGAACAATCAAGTGTGTTTACAGGAACATTATCATGGAAATATGCAGCCTTCGGAATATCTGTATAGTTAGAACATTAATAGTCAGCATGTAAAGTAGCACATTACGATCTTAATAATGAAAGTAAAATACAGCAACACTGACTGAAGACCAGGGTTTTGTTGGTCAATCGTTTCCGCTGCCTCAAGATAGCAATGCAGCAACAACTCATGGATGTGCTATTTAAACAATGTGGGCGCTGGATGGGAAAATGACAACTGTGTCAGGCAAAAGACACGTTGTGGGTATAGATTAGCAGCAGCACAATGCAAAAGAATATTAATAATCATAAATCAATTCAATCCATAAGATGTTGGCGCATTGCTATCTTGAGCAATAAATGATATTAAGTGATCACATTTGAGATTGTAAAAGTTTACTGGATGAGTTTTGAGCACCACTCATAAATAGTTTGTAAAGATACAAACTTGGGAGAAAATATTTGGTCGATGTTACAGAAGCTCAAAAAGAAGCAAGTGAGGGAAGAGAAAAATGGAAGACAAAGACGGGAAGAAAGAAGTGAGTTTATGAGGCGACAGCAGGAGGAGAGCTTCAGGGTTCAGATATTATGCAATAACCCTCGTCGGAGCGCACAGACCCGTCAGAGCAGTTAAGTCTATTAGGGACTCAGGTGTACACGTGTGTTCACAGGCATGTTAAAGAAAAACAACCCTGAGAGGTCTGCGAGAGCACTTAGACAAAATGGCGGAACAGCTCACTGCAGCCTTGACCCATCACGTACACACACGCGCGCCGGTGTTCCTCACCCTTGTCAGGTACACGGGTAAACACCAGTTAATGGCTCCTTGGGTCTGCACTGAAGGCAAGGCATCATGGGAGTCATATGTTACCTTCCCGGCGTCTGCGCTGCTGCCTGCTCTTGACCTTTAACCCCCCACAGGCAGTGACCAATTTTCAAGAGCACCTCAGCCTCTGGTGATCTGTCAGGTCGAGTCAAGGTAAGCGCATCTCTGCACAAGGCAGAATCAGAAGTTCTCACGAAGTTACCTCACACAGATCAACGCTGAGAAGTATGTGAGTCAGAGAGAAGGTCATTGTTCTGACCTTTCCTTCAGCACTAAGAGAGAATTAAATCTGACAGAATCATCTCACACAGAAATCCACTAAGACATACAATCCAAGACTACTTGCTGAAAAGGTCAAACCCCAGAGCTGGGGAATAACAGAAGTCTAGACAGAACTTTAAACTGAAGGAAAATGACAGCACACCTGCATAGACCCATTTATGGTTGACCTGAACCTTTAAAAGCAACTCTCAGGAAAAAAAAAAAAGATAATCCTAAATACAAACATCAGTGTACCTGTTTAGGAACCTCTGGAAAAGTATTTTAGGTAAATTATAGTTTTAGTAAGGGAAACATGATTATGCTCTTACATACTATACAATTTGTGGTGGAATCTGATTCTTTAATAATACACAAGTATAACTACAGGAGAAACATAAAACAGGTGTTTGGACAAAAGAGAATGCAAAGTTGTCTCTACATTTAACATAGAACTTTTATATATTATAATGTATTTCTGCAACCTAAACTTTGATTTAAGCATCTTTATTTTCACAAAAATGCTGCACAAACTTTCCCTCCCTCGAGTTTTCTCAGAGAAGTAAACACGTTTTTTAAATAAGCAGGTTCTGTATTTGGTAAAGTTGACTGCGCTGCCATGGCAACTGTTTCCACAGCAGAGGTTGTCAAAGTTGCGATTAGGCAATTTAGGCTGAAGGCTAATTAAGGAGTGCATTTAAAACTGTGTTAATGAATGGCTGCGCTAACGAACTCACAGAGGCACAGGCGCAGGCACACAGGCGCGCGCGCACACACACACACACACACACACACACACACACACACACACACACACACACACACACACACACACACAGTTGTGTTTCCATCTCTTCAGAGGACATTAAAGGACATTCTGGGAGACTTTACCTCAAACCAGGTCATCATACTTACATTTTAACCCGGTATCGTGCCAAAGCAGTGTCAGCGTTGCCTTACGCTTCAACTAGACGTGAAAAGTACACACATTTAGTAACATAAGTAATTTACTTACATGCCAAAATGTATTTAATGTATGTCAGAGAACTGACCTAAAGTATTTAACGTTACTTGTGTAAAACTACGTATTATTTAAAATACTTTTTTAACCCCTTTTTCTATGGTTAACCCCTTATGGTGCCTCAACCTGAGGAACTTTACTTTTTTAAATCTGATTGAGGCAAAACGTGACTGACACGGTATCTTGTAGTGGACCACAGTGTATTACACACTTTGGCAGGACACCATGGTGCAATTCAATGATTTATGTTATGGGGGTCTGCTACTGGTCCTCAAAAAAGGGGGACAAAATGGGGCATGTCCCCACAATATGACTGTGGAAACAGATTCTTTCCACACAACGAAACACACACACACACACAGTCAAATGGACAGGAAGCATGTACTCGTCTTTCCATGGCTGCTGTTCACTGACCCATTGAAGACAGCAGGGAACTCCCTCAGTGCCACAGTCAGGTGTGTGTGTGTGTGTGGGGGGGGGGGGGCACACATTCACGTCAGGATATATGTCCCAGTGAAAAGCTGTGTGTACGTTCTCTGTGAATATCTGCATGTCTCCTTACCTACAAGGGTCTTGCTTCCGTGTGTGTGTGTGTGTGTGTGTGTGTGTGTGTGTGTGTGTGTGTGTGTGTGTGTGTGTGTGTGTGTGTGTGTGTGTGTGTGTGTGTGTGTGTGTGTGTGTGTGTGTGTGTGTGTGTGTGTGTTTGCAGGTGTACCGGGCCCTTCCTCCCAGTTCAGTTTTCACTCAGCAGATTTCATTAACGTGGCTCCTTGAGGAGTCTTTCATCTCTGAGGCTTTTCCGGAAAGGCAGAATGGTCTATTTACCAGCGGAGCGCCGCCAAAAAGCTGGAGCTGCTATTATTACTACATCTACCTCCAGAATTAAACCGGTGATTAATAGAAGGTCTGTAAGAGTGTGTATAATGTGTCTACAGTGTGTGTGTGAGTGTGTGTGTGTGTGTGTGTGTTTGTGCAGTGGAAGTGACTTAAAGTAGTACAAAGAGAAGGAAACACTTTAGAGAGAGAGAGGGATTATCAGAGGGGAAGAGAGACGTTCTTTTCATTGCCCATTAAGTGTTTTAAACCTCAAAGTGAAGCATTTAGTCCTGAGCTGTTCGTTGTATAAATCCAGAGATACTTTTTCTCAGCACTTCAAACAAAAAGCATGATTTACAGTGAAACAAGGTGAGGGCCACTAATGGTCAAATGCGGAACAAAACAAATAGAAAAAAACGATTTTTGATGAAAAGAAAAAGTTGAAAAGAATAAATGATGCTATTTTTTTTAATATATTTTCAGCTCTAAAGATACATGAGAAGAGCTGCTACTTCTGACGTGGTATTTTAAGGCCACTTTTTACGGAAATTATGAAAAAAAAAACACAAATCTATGAATTGAAAACCCTCACTGTGTTTACAATAGTCTCTTATGGTCTCTCTGAATAAGTGAGTGTTACTCAGCGGTGAGAGGCGGACTATTTAGAGTTAGGAGCTCTTTAGCCAAGAGGAGGAGTGGTGGCAATATTTTTGTATGTGACACAAATGTGAGCGTTTTTTTTACACCTCCACTTACAATCTGTAACAGGCGCGGAGCAGTGAGAGGCAGAGTTTGAACAAAACGAGCACTCATAAAGCTCGCTGACGGGGCTACTGTCGGAGTCAAAGAGTCAACTTCTTGAACTGGACAGACAGACAAAGGACTGGAAGGAACTCCAATTATCCCAAAAATTCCAGAGGAGACAACTGAGAGGATTGTATCTGTTGCGGGGTGTGGAAAAAAAAAAAAATAAAGAGCTCTCTCAGAGATGTCGGGAGAAAATAACGCTGGCAAATCAACTCGTACATGAGAATATTTCCCAAATCTTGACACTTTCTCATGGCAAACTACCGTCTCTTTCGGGGTGATATATTTCAAACCACATGCTTTTGTGAGTGTGAGAGTATTTCCAGCATGATCTACAACTTAGGAAATGTCAGGACAACATAGTTTAGGAGGTGACCCGCGCCTCTCCGGGATGTCAGCCCTTGGCAGCGAATGTTTGTGGAGACAAAGAGCAGAGGAGAGGAAAAAAGTGGAGAGGAGAAGAAGAAGAAGAAGAAGAAGAAGAAGAAGAAGAAGAAGAAGAAGAAGAAGAAGAAGAAGAAGAAGAAGAAGAAGAAGAAGAAGAAGAAGAAGAAGAAGAAGAAGAAGAAGAAGAAGAAGAAGAAGAAGAAGAAGAAGAAGAAGAAGAAGAAGAAGAAGAACAGAGGAGCAGGATATGATTTATGTTGGTGTTGATTGTCGACTCGCTCTCTCTGCCTCTCGTTCTCCTTTCTTTATTCCCTCCCCACATTCTGCCATTTATCTGTCAATCCTGTCTCTTCTCTTGTCTCTCATTGTCTGCTGCTCTCATTTTGGGTTTCTTCTGCACACACGCGAGCAAACAGCAACCCTGCGAATTCAGTTTGTCAGCATGCGAAGTCAAACTGACACTCAGCCCTCACATAGAAAGGAACATAGGAAGTTTACTAGTTATATGCAGTTTAAGGAGACACTAATTATATCCCATTCATGTTTCTTTAAGTTCTTTCAATTTGCCTTGTACGTCCCCTCCGAAACTTTGCGTTATGTGCACAAAACAAAGTTGACCGGCTGCTGACCTGTTTTTCTGTCGTTGATTTTGGTCTCTGGACTAAGCTGAACGAAAAAGAGAATTGCACCACAGAAATTCACGTTACATAACATGTAGTTATTATTATTTGGACTAAAAGAAAAAAAAAAAAAAAGCTTGGAGTTTTCAAACCACAGTCCAAATCTTCGATTGAGATTCGAGCACCTGAAGGCCAAAAGTCCCGACTGAAGTGTGACAATCAAAAACTGAGGTGTGAGTCAGTAGCATGAGCAGCTAGCTAGGTTGGCTAAGAAGAAATGAAGATATGGAGACTGAGAACTGAACTTAAAGGAAAACAAAAACAACCAAACAAAGAAAACAAATGGTGATGATCATGATGATGAAGAAAATAAGCGATGATGATGATGATGACGATGAAGATGATGATGACTGCTGGGGCTGAAACACGCTGCTGCGTTTTCTAAATTGGGTACTTAGACACTCCAATTGGCTCCAGAAGATGTTTCTGGCCAACTGCAGGCCTGTAATTATGCACACTGATATGTTTTAGATGATGAGAATGGAACTCACACACACACACACACACACACACACACACACACACACACACACACACACACACACACACACACACACACACACACACACATACTCTCACACACACATCATGTCTGCCACTCTAGACTTGGCAAAGTTTTCAAAGAAAGCGGGCATTGGGGGGCCCCAAAGTGTGCGTGTGCGTGTGTGTGTGTGTGTGTGTGTGTGTGTGTGTGTGTGTGTGTGTGTGTGTGTGTGTGTGTGTGTGTGTGTGTGTTCAAAGCCGCGTTCCCCGTCATTTAAAACATAATCCATATATGAGTGTGGTAGGTCCGCAGTGTTCCAGGAAGGAGTGTGTAGCTCTGTGTGTGTGTCTGCGTGTGTGTATGTGCGGGGGGGGGGGGGGGTGTTAACGAGACAGAGCTAATTAAAATCAGAGCAGCTTCAGAGCATAGCTATGTTCGCCTTCCATGACATTACTGCATGTCATCAGAGGCACACATAAAATGTTGAATGCAAGTAAAAGAAAGCACACGCTTACACACACACACACACAAACACACACACACACACACACACACACACACACACACACACACACACACACACACACACACACACACACACACACACACACACACACACACACACACACACACAACGACCGCAGAAAGCCACAGAAAATATGATGCACACAAATCTCTGGCATCTTTGCGGTCTATCGAAGCCATCAGTGTTAAATTCTTCCCGCCTCTGTGCCTCCCACAATCCTTTGTGTTCGCGAGTCTGACTTCGGTGACGCCTCTTTATTTTCTGTCCCCGTCTGATTGTCTGATTCTTGTCTTCTATCAAACAACAATGACAATCTGTGCTGAGTAATCTGCAGTCTGCTGATTTTAGGCTCTTGTTGTTTGATTGTCTGACTTGGTCAAGGTGAGATCAGCGTTGGTGAAGCAGTTGATCTAATGTAACACTTACGTCAGGCATGGGTCATGACTTTCAAATATTTGAATAGTCACTGATTGATTAGTATATGAGACTATTGTCCTTCTTTATTTCTTTCCTTCATTATCAGATCAATAAACTTTTCAACATCATTTCCCCTTTTGGCAAAGGACAGAAAATATACAGCCGAAGTCTCAACATACTTCAGCAGCGTCTTTTCCCTGTTGATATGTTGCTTATTCATTGGAGAGAAAAAAACTCCTCTTGCAGACAGAACACACACACACACACACACACACACACACACACACACACACACACACACACACACACACACACACACACACACACACACACACACACACACACACACACACACACACACACACACACACACACACACACACACATTAAAGTTTATCCCCTACAACAGCGCCTGGACACTTTTCATAAAACAATATGACCACATGTGCTGCGGAGTCCTGAGGACGTACGTCCAATTGTCTGTGCTTGTGTGTGCGTTCGGTCATCTTAATAACACTACAAAGACGCTCTAATGAAAGCCACATGTCTCTTGTGAGTCAGACTTGATTCACTCACAACAAATATGGAAGAAATGCCAAATATGCCAGTGAGCGGGAGAAAAAAAAAACGAGGGAAAAGAGAGCGAGTGGAAGAGAAAGACAAAGAGACCAAACTAATTACCGGTTGCTGCTTCACCAACTGGTACAAAAAACAAATTGTTGACAGTGAGTGCATAAATAGTCAAGTAGTAGTAAACTAAAACACAAGACTGTTCCAACTTTCATCTTGTGCTTTAAACAATGGTCATTTTGGTCTAACAGGATTATTTAACGGAGTTGGTATCACTATAATTCTACCACACTGATGTAACCCGGCTTTGCGGGGTGATTTAATTGGCTATGAATGCATGTGCAACGTACCAGACAGACTAACAGACATGTTTGATTGGTCTCTGGCTGGCACAAAGCATTGTAACGTAACACACTCTAACACACACATAAATGCACGACGGCGGGATCACCGAACACCTTGTCAGTGAGGCGACACGAATGTGTTTATATGCATGTGTGTGTGTATATGTATATTTGTCTGTGTGTGTATGTGTGGACATGTTCATGCTCTTGTCAGCCAACAGCTCATCAGCAGTGCGTCCAACACCTTGTAAAGAACAGACGCTGTGTCTCCTCACAAAGAGAGGCCGACTTTTTGGTTTTTTCCAGAGGATTTTTTTTTTTTTTGCTTCCTAAACTGTGTCATTAAACTGTGACATGACAGTTTGATCACCGCCAGTCGTGGTAATGGGGTTGATTTATTTCATTTGCCACCAGACTATCACGAAACTCTCACAGTTACGTGTATATAAAAGTTTTTTTTTTTTTTGTGATTGTTGAAAAATGCTTGATTTTGCGGTGCACTTTCTCAAAAAGTGCGAAGTCATTTGTAAAGTTTTAAGTGGGTTTTTTTCGTGTAAAATTGTGGTAATTTGAAAAAAGTCAAGAAATTATTTTTGTAATCACTTCCTGTCATAATCATGCTGCACATCGCAGAAATATTTTAGTTCTAATCTTTTTATATATTTATTGAACTCAGAAAACCATGAGGCTAAAAGTTACACAAGAATCGTAAAAGTAACGCAGCTTTACAGAACAGACAGTCTGCGACTAATACAGAATACGACGACTACATCAGCTGTCAAAATAAAAGCTTTAGATGCTGTTTAATTCATGTTAATTCAACACATACACGCCTACTGTTTGCACAAAAACATAATAAAGTATACAATTATTTTAGCATACAGTAGCATGTAATCACCTCCATTGATAATAAGCATTTAATTAAAACATTTTAATGTGAAGACCACATTACTACAAAATAAAAGAGGAAACTGACAGCCTTTAACGGTCAGATAAGTCTGTGTTAAATAAATACCACAAAATATCCATGCTATTTTCTTACTGATGCTAAAACATACACACAGCACCTTTAAGTGCTGCCGAATCCCCTTTGGTTGCACAAATCTGGTGTAAATCAGCCTCTTAATCCTCTCACAGAACTCCAAGAGCAATGAAAACGCAGCCGAGGAGTGGCCAGTGACATCATCTCTTTAGTGACCACATGAAAGTGACCACCGGGCAGTGGGTGGCGCGGACTTCAGTAGCGCTCTGCGCCACTTGACGCCTGTGGCTGTTTATTTAGCTTGGTCTCTCGCTGATGCTGACTGATGCCACCATTTATTTGCTCTCCGTCTCTTAGGTTCTTGATCTTCCTCTCTCTCTGTCTTTCTCTGTCTCTCTCTCTCTCTCTCTCTCTCTCTCTCTCTCTCTCTCTCTCGCGCTCTCTCTCTTATTGTCTCACATCTTGCCCTGTCATTTCTTCCATGTGTCTCGCTGCAGCATGTGTCCATCCCAGACATTCTCAGCAACATGATGATTTGTTCTGGTCTGTGTGTTTCCAGTTGTTACACGCTCTCTTTCTCAGTGTATTTTCTGTCAGTGTGTCTCTGGTTCTTTTTCCCCATCTCTCTCTTTTTCTGTGTCTCTTTACACTGTGTGCACATGAATAACTACGAGTGCATTTACGTGGTCTAAGTATCTGGGCCACTATAAGCTTTCTGATGTCTGAAGTCCATTGACTTCTTGTCATATAAACATGGAGGCTGATTTATGAAATGGAGGTGGGGGTTATTGAAAATGGATTTTTCCTGATGGTGCAATCGTGCTTTTAACATGTACACGTGTATGACAATAAGAGCACACGGTAAGAGCATCTGTGATGACAGACACTAAAGAAATTTGTGCTGTAACAAAAATTGTAATGGTCCAATCAGAAAAAGTTGAAAAATTACAAAGAGACTGACATCAGGAGATTTCAGATCCCTGACTTGCAGCATAAAAACAGATTTTACAATAACCAGATTTTATACATGGTGCTTTCTTATTTGCTGCATAACCAATGTACTCTCAATGTCTCTTTCTCACTATAAAGTCCCTCTAAGACCCTCTTGTCTCTTTTTTCTTGTCTTCTTTCATCCCTCTCCATCCCTTCCTCTGTCCTCTTCCCTCTCTTTTCCCCCTCCATGTCTTTGTTTCTGTTGTGATGTTCATTTTTCCCTTTTTCTCCCTCTCGGAATGTGTCTCTATCTCCACAGTTTATTTCTCTTTTGTCAGTGTTGGTAACAGCAGCCGGCGGTTTATTGATGTTCGGCAGTGGAGACAAACTTTTCCGCACATCAAACATCCCTATGCCATCATCATCATCATCATCATCATCTCCTGCTGGCACTTGAAATTTGTTTTTCTTTCTCTCTCACTGATTCTGTCTCCTTTTGTTTTTACTCTACCTATAGAACTGACTATTTTTCCGCAACTCCAGCCACACAGAAGTCTCCTTATGTGGGCCATTTTTATCATCAACTTTCTAAATCAATATCCATAATCACACGTAGATATTTTTGCTCTAACAAGGCTGCAGTCTACCACTTAATGGGGCAGTAAATTAGTGTTTATTTCAAGCTTGACAAAGTTAGTACCAACACAAGGTTTCTATTTAAAACCAAAATATAATGAACATTCTGGTGTGGTCGCGGTAAACAGAATAATCATCCTTGAGTTGAAAATAAAACCCTCTGCAGAGTCAAAAACCTCTCCCAGATGGTATTTTATTTCTGTCACATACATACTTATTCATTGTTTTATTCAGCCATCTTGCCACCATGTACTCTTACTTGGACACCAACGACTGGATTTTGCCAAAACTTGGGGCAAATGATGTATCTTACTGCAGCAGTGTAGCATTTCCAAAATCATACAAATAACCCCAAAGGAGAGGCCGTAATTATAGTTCAAAACAAGCTGACAGATTTGTTTAGAGCAAGAGCCTTTGGAGTACAGGTTTTCAGCGGAGAGGTTGAGTTTCACATGGTGCAAATGCAACATCCTCGACTCCAGAAATCAGCTGTGTGGGAAATATTGTCCCCCTCTCTCGACTATAATCACTGCAGAATTCACGAAAGTTCACGCACCTTTGCAGAAGTGACGCAAAAGTAATCTACAGCTAATCTATGGTGGCTGGATGTGAAGCAGCTCTATTGTTTTATACTGGAGCGATTGTGGTGACTTGGTGGCCTCATAAAGCAAAGCTACAAATTAGAGGGCACGCCGCTGGAGCCTATTGTCTTTGATTGAAACAGAAACCTATTGCAGACATGCTGAGACACACACGAGGCCATGGTGCTCCACCGCGAGCTTGGCACTGCGCTTGTAAAAGTGACCAAAATGCAGGATGACAAGTTTACAGAGAACAATGTGTGCGGCAGAGCACATGCATTCTTTCTTTCTTTGCTTATAAGCTGTGGTTTTATATCTTTACTGTCATTTCTAAACCTTTTATCTCATCTCTAAACTACGTACTTTAGATTTGCCATTACTGAAGTAATAAGTATATGTACCTCCAAGCAGTCACATTTAGCCTCCTTGCCGATGGACACACACCGAAAAGAAGACAAGGATATTTTAAAGTCAGCGAGGAAGCAACTGACAACTGTGGAAGACACATGGCTGTTTGGCTCCCGATGATGGTTAGAGCAGAGTACTGACACATAATCACTCAAAGCATGCCCGTACATAAACTCCAACACACCGGCCGTCTGCTCAGAATGCAAAAGCAGATGCTCCTGCATTGAGCAAACACACAACTAAATGCACTCGCACTCGCACATAAATAAGGCAATTAGCACTCGCACAAGCAAACACCTCTGACAGGTTATCCGACGTCTGCATAATATTCGCCTTACGCTGCTGGCAAATGGTTTAACATGTTGAAATTAATGTTGCGTGAAAGTGTGAAGGACTGGAAGGAAAAGAAAAGAAGAAAAAGAAAGAAAAGAAAGCATGAGAAAAGAGGACAGTGGAGGATTGTTTCATGGTTTCATACTTCTTCTTAAACACAAAAATGCACATTCCTGCTTTGCTTGTTTGGTTTACAAACCAAACAGCTAATACTGTGTCCCTCTCTCTCTCTATATATATATATATGTATACATATATACATCTACAGGCATTTACAGCCGTGAGAAGAATTCTTAACCCAAACAAGATAAACCCTCATGTTTGTAACTCAATTTGAGCAACATACACAAACTGTCATGGCTTTTTAGGATCTTTAATTATCTCTCTCAACCTAAAAATAACCACACACACACACGCTCCAACTCCGTTATCTTTTTATTCATTCTACTAACAACGTTAGGGTTTTTTCCATTGTGGTATGCCTTTATTTGGGTGGGTAGAGACTCAGCTGTAAACACGCTTTCATATCTAACATTAGTGACGTGACTTGAGATCCAGTTCTGACCTTTGTAAACAGGTTTTCTGCCTGAAAGGACACAGGAAATGTGTTGTAAGTTAATTGTAAAAATTAACAAATGTAGAGCTATTTCAAATTTGAATTAGAGTTCAACAGGTGGAGCCCGGACTGCTACATAAGAACATCTGAAAATCCCCATTTGACACTGACTGGGGTTTTCTGTGTGAGTGTGTTTCTATTTTAAACACACACAGAGAGCGAGAGGTAAAGATAGGCAGAATTGAAGGGGTAAAAACTGCACATACTGTCGGTGTGTTTTGAAGTCTCAAGTGTTTTATGTGAGTGTTTGTGTGTGATGTATAAATATATCTCTACAGGTTTTAAAGTGGCTTTGCGGTGTTCTGTATTTAGAGGTCGGATGGTTAAATCTCCTCTCAGCCCATTCATGTGGCTCTCTCTCTCTCTCTCTCTCTCTCTCTCTCTCTCTCTATCTATCTATTGCTCTCTCGCTCTCTCGCTTTCATTTCTGCTGAGTCTTTCATTTCCTCTATCTTCATCATTCTCTTGTCTCACAGTCTGTTGCCTCTTTATGTACTGAAAACCTTTGGCCTTGATCAGACTAACAGCCTAAATCAGTTTGTTTTTTTTGTCATATCCAGATTGTATCTGGATTTATTTTTTGAAAGTCTGGACTGCAAAAAAACCACATCACCAGCGTAGCTCCTCGTAAGTTGTTACCACAGAAACCAATGCAGATAGGTTGCTGATGTCAGGACCCTCGAAGCCTGTCCTAAGATCTGATTTGAGAAACAAATCCAATTTGCCTGCAGTCTGAACAAAGCCTAATTCCCTGTGTCATCCATCTTTTCTTTCTCTTTTTCCAAAGGTTGCATAATATCTACGTACAGTGTTTTAAAACAAAGGGGGGAAAACTGTGGTGTAGGTTTTGCTGCAGGTTGCTCAGCTGTGTGGGAGTTGGTTGGCCTTTAAAGTGATTTACAGTCGACTTTTTCCCTCTGCGAACCATCACCAGCACTATCACTACAGCACCAACCAATGTACAAACACTCATATTTATGATGTCTCACAATAAATTGTCTTCTATTTTTTTTTTTTTTTTTGTAATGACGATGAAACAATGAAATAAAAGGAAAAATGAGCACAAAGTGTTGTTCCACTACGCGCTGCCAGAACAGTTTCAGTGCTCCTTGGCAAGCCGCTGACACTCTACTGGAAAGATGAACGCAATCCTCCCAAAACATATTTGCTGTTTATTTCATATTTATTTCATCAAGGTGCTGATCACAGGAGATTAAATGTCTTTGTGAACATATCCACATGCATCTAAACACGATTGAAGAGACCTCCAGTGTGGCTGTTTACATAGAAAGCAATGTGTGTCAGTATTTTGACGTGCATCATATACCATGTATAACATGTTAAACTTAACATGTTCATCCAAAATCTCTACTAGGTTCAGCTTTGGTGACTGGAAACGCTAAAGCGTAACATTTTCTTATTCATAGTACAGTTCAGCATTGCCTTTTAAGGGAGAGTATGGATCTGTTGTGTTTCCCCACTCATTGTTTTTCTTTAATTCGTAACCTATTTGGGCATCTAACACTAGAAGAAGTGCAATACTGCTACAGCAATTTGCAGTGTTCTTCACGCGATAGTGATATCAGCAACATTGAGACATCACCTACAATGAAGGTTGGAGCATCTCTTTTCTTTGAATATAGTACAAAGTTTAAGGGAAACGTCAGTATCTTTACACTTGGACTCTAATTTTCCTTAATTTTGGTTGTAAGTGACTAATGTGGACGACAATATTTTAAATCGGTCCCGTGTTTAGCGAGAGCGCTTCAGCAAGCAGCTGCAAAACTAGCTGCAATGAAATATTTTGGCCGATTGTGCCCCATTAAAGTACAACTAATAAACCTACTACTAAAGACTCGGATTCATAATGCTATTGTCTGACTACATTACGGAAAGGATCGCAAACCCAAAACAGAAGTCTTGCTCGGACATTGCAAGGCATGAATTAGTGTAGAAATTACAAATGGAGAGAGGAGTACCAGGAAGAGTTTGTTGTGTTGCAGTACAGAGAGTTTAGCTTCATGTTATCTAAAAGATGTTAAAAAAAAAAAAAAAAAAAAATGGGTTGATTGGGTGGGTTCAACCTTTGGCCAAAAAAATGGCCCACAGCACATCATGCAGCTTTCATGGACTGCCTTTGTTGGATAAGGACATGCAACAGTTGTGGCGAGTTGTACAACATATGGATGCTGACACTCCCATCCATACACTGCGCCTTGCAGACCGTCAGACCAAAGCAGCATTTCCTCAAGAAAAATTCAGTTCAAAGAATGTAGAGAGCTGTCAGTGGAAAAAACAAGCAGTTTTGGAGGACGCCCATTGAGAGGGTGAAATTACCTTCAAGTGTTCAATACCGGACCGATTTCAAAAGTCGGTGTCCCCATCGGTCACTTAGACCCAAAATAATGGGGAAAACGATCCAATGTGAAAAATCTCATTGTCCCTTTAAAGGTGCCATATGCCCAATATGTCAACATACTGTCAAATTTACTGAGTTTGGTACCTTCACCATGAAAATCTAAATAAGTGGTCGCCTCTGTCATATATCTGTGGTGATGTTAATGGGAAAGTTTTTCAAAATAAAAGGCCCATTTCCTATTCACCTTTCTGTTCACATTCCCAAAAAGGATCTTTGATGATGAAGTCAAAGATTTTCACTCAAAAGGATATTTGTGTTGGAAGTGATTTACCAGACTCAGTCTATTAGGTTAGGTTAGGTAGTTACTTTATTAATCCCCGAGGGGAATTTTTTATTTTTTTATTTTATTTTTTTATTTAATTTAAATGTAATTATCTGTTACTACCATCTGAAACTCTGAAAACGTTAGGTTAATTTGTGCTGGGTGGGCAGCAGCATCTTTTGTTTTTTGTACCATGAAGCGATGCAACAGATTTCCAGCCAAACCAACAAGGTAGCACACGATGTTGCTTTCAGTTTTGAGGCTGTGTTGAAGCTGCCAATCTTCTTGGCAGCAGGCTTATTTGTTTTCTGTGTTTATTCTAATGTTTCAGCCACAATGTGGTCATGATTTAGTGATTTAAAATGTTGGATGTAGCTGCTTATGTTAGTTGTTTTTGCTGTTGACTCATCTGCAGCGCTACATGGATGATGTAAAAGCTTCCAGAGTTAGTTAGCTCTTTGTAGCCGGCATGTTACACCATAGTAACATAATGACAAACAGACAAACCTTGATTTAGCTACATTATGCAGGTCACTGAATGACACTGCAGTTCAGGAGCAAATTATTTCCAAAACCTTTTTGTGCTTCAAGTAAAGTAAGTATGGTTTCATCCACAGTAAAAACCTGTCAGAAAAGGGGGTTTGAAAGATTCAGGACAGGAAAATGTGACAGTTTGTGATTTGTTGCCAAAGGAGGAAAATCTGGTCTTCATTCATTTATTTATCTTTCTGAATTTATGCATAATGTGCAAGCATTACACAAGCCTGGTTTAGTGACTTAACGTTAAATATTCTAAATTCTTATTCAACAGGATTCACATTTCGCCAGTACACATTTTGGAGATACATTAGGACGAAAGAAAAATATTACAGCGAAACTGTTTTCTTGCTTCTTCACTCAGTTGCGAAACACTTGCCACACAGAGATCCCGGCCTCTGCATGCGTGCGTTTGTGTGACAGCGAGACAGATGAGGAGAGAAGAAAAGAACGACAGAACTGGTTTATGTTTGCTTGTGTCTCTCCAGAGTACGTGGGTCGATGTGCACATCTGTAGTGTTTCTATTACTGTCACAGTGAGATACAGAGAGTGTTTGTTGATCATTCCATGCACACGTGTGTGTGTGTGTGTGTGTGTGTGTGTGTGTGTGTGTGTGTGTGTGTGTGTGTGTGTGTGTGTGTGTGTGTGTGTGTGTGTGTGTGCGCGCGCGTGTGTGTGTGTGTGTGTGTGGTGTGTGTGTGTGTGAGTCTGATTACACCAGAGCAATAATAACAGTTTTGGTTCATTTGTAACAATCAGACCTCACTTAAACAGAATAAATCACAAGCCTAACTTATGAAACACACACATGCACTTGTAGGTCCATACACAGAAAGTATAACTTTCTAGACACACACACCACGTGTCCACGTGTGTGTGTGTGTGTGTGTGTGTGTGTGTGTGTGTGTGTGTGTGTGTGTGTGTGTGTGTGTGTGTGTGTGTGTGTGTGTGTGTGTGTGTGTGTGTGTGTGTGTGTGTGTGTGTGTGTGTGTGTGTGAGACATTAGCCAGTTCCAGCCATGTAGTCTGTAGCCATAATAATGGTCAACAAAGAAAGCAATAGCTATGTAGACCTCCCACAAAGTGAAAATGTTACACATAAACGCACACACACACAAACTGAAACACAGACTTTCATTCACTCGACCACAAAGTTAATCACATTATACAATATGTGTGCAATATGTTAGGGTGTTTGAGGTGGGTTTATAACCCGAGAAATCCACTTCTTTTTTTTTTAAACATGCCCATAACATGTTTCTGCAAACTGAGTTTCCTTATGAGGAATTCCCATTTTGAAGAATTTACTCATGTTTTCATGTTGGGGTAAAAGTGACATCAGAGAAAATGCAAGAAAAGTGATCGAAAATATTTGAAGTCTGATTTAAGTTTTCTGGACATCAGCGGATTTCAATGATCAATATGTCAATATGTGAAAATCCAGTTTCCCCTTCGATTGGGACCCTTGCCCCACCTGAAAGAAACACATCAAAGTCAAAACGGGGTTGGAGATCCCTGATTTAGAGTCAAATTAGTTGATTTCTTAAAAAGAAACACTTCTAGTTTCAATAAATTGGACACAAACAGATTTTGAAGGCTTGTCAGTAATGTGGTTTCTCCTGTTGACAGCTGTTTTCACAAAACTCTATTGCCAATCACAGCATTTTTCTTATATCCACAACCGGCTTTTTCAAAAATGTTTCTTTCTACTGCATAGCATGTTCAATGTTAGGGAAAGATTATGGTTAAGGAAAACATTATTTGCATATCTGTTGGCAGGATATAAACTCTTGTAATCTGCATGAAAGTCAGGCACAATACACACGCATCCATCACACCCTAATCTCTGCCTTGCATCATAAAAAGGCAAATAACACTGTATTAATACTGACTGTTGGCACTGAACATAAATTATAAAGTTCAGATTTGTCCAAAAAAAAAAATATTTACCAGTTTACTACATACTCGTTTCAGAACACGTCTATCTACGTTTTTTTAAAGACTTTAAACTTTCAGAGCAGAAATCCCTAAAGCCCTGAAGAACATGTTGCTGAGTATCTTTTTGCTGACTCACACACACACAGGTTTATTCCAGCACTTTTCTGACCCCACACTGAGCCGGAGCTTCGATTTATTCTGACGAAATGCCCACCTGTCACCTTCCAGTAAATAACCTGGAAACAGTTTTTTCACTAAATTTAGGAGGAGATTGAACACAGACTACCTCAGATGATGTCACTGTGACTCTACAACAGCTGTTAGACTGGAGGCTTGGTTTTAGACAACGCTGTAGAAGATTTTTTTTTTTTAGAAATCAGATAGCCGCGGCCAAACGTGACATGATGTATAGCATAAAATCAATCATGAAAACATAATCTGACACCAAGACACCTGTGACAAATATATAACAAATGGTGCTGTAGATTATACGTAAAATAAAGTAATATTTCATCCACATTGAAAATTACTGCATATTTTCTTTCTTCTGTAGTGATAACCACATTCCAGTTTGACCCCTTACAATCTGAGTCCTTTTTCACTGTGTTGCCCCAGAAACTAGGAAAAAAATTTTTTAGAACAAGCAGCCTTGAGTTTCACTATAAAAAATGCAGCAGTGACAGAACGGAAAGTTTTGCTGAGTAAAGAATCTGTCCTTTCTATCGTCTTAAAAACATGAATGTAATTATAGTGGAAGTGGGGGAGGTGGAGGAGGGGGGAAGGGGGGGCATTATATTGTATTTGTTTACAGCTTTGTCTTTTGTCAGTAATGAAGTGTTGTGTGTGTGTGTGTGTGTGTGTGTGTGTGTGTGTGTGTGTGTGTGTGTGTGTGTGTGTGTGTGTGTGTGTGTGTGTGTGTGTGTGTGTGTGTGTGTGTGTGTGTGTATGACTGCATTGCGCTTTTACTACTGAAACCCCAACACTTAGAAATACACACACACACACACACACAAGCAGGCCAGCAGCCAGTTGCCAGGTTTTTAAAACATCCTTTAGGAAAAATAAAGCATCTCGAATCAGAGCCAGATAATTAGTCTGTTCTGTAAGAAGGGGAAAAAAAAAAAAAAAAAAAAAAGCAGGTCAACAATCAACAAAAGCTTCTATTTTCTTAAAGCTCCTATTAGGTGGAGGTGGGGGGGGTATCGACTGCCCTGTTTTCTCCTCCAGACTCTCCTGTCTCATTCTATTTTGTCCGTTCGTCTCCTTAATCCTCCCCATCCTCACCTGTTCCTCCTCTCTCCTCCTGAACACATCCCCTGGCTCCCCATCGCACCTCCCCGTTCATCTCCTGCTCTTCCTCTCTCTTCTCCTTCCCTCTACTCCTTTTCCTCATGCTACTCCTCCTCCTCCTCCTCCTCCTCCTTCTTCTCCTCCAGCTTTCCAAGGAGACGAGTCTGTTTTCGATTAGCGTTCTCATGTAAACCTAAATTGTGATTAAACAAACACTGTGTGAGTGCACTTGGACGTGTATCAAGTTTGCCTCTTCTTAAATATACGTACACACACACACACACACACACACACACACACACACACACACACACACACACACACACACACACACACACACACACACACACACACACACACACACACACACACCCGAGCAAAACCAGAGACATGTATATAAGTAGACATATACAAACAAATGCAATGCGTATACAAACACATAGGCAAATATGCCGACCAAGCAGACACACAAATTACTAAACTATGTAGACATATTTCACATGCATAAGAATATACACATAGACTATACACACAAGCTACATACTGTATATTCATACACTCTAATTGAACACATTTCGACATGCAGCCTCAATCACCATCAAGTACATAAGCATGTACCAAGACACAAACGGACACACACGCACGCACGCACTGTATATGTAATGTATGTGTCTGCACACATCTCCATCGCCTGTTAGAGTAAACAGGTCAAAAGGAAAATCAGAGTTTTAACTATGTGTACGAGCAGCTCAGAGGGTACACCTCCCATCAAAATCACATTTATTTGTGAGGTGAAATTACTACCACATGCTGCCTCACCGCTATTTCAGTACAAACATATAAAAATTCTTTTCCATAAAAAAAAAAAAAAAAAAAAAAAAAAAAAAGGATCAACAGGCACACAGCCTCCCACAAACTTTTCATAGTTTCTGGCCCTGCAGCGAGTGAACCGAAAGGGAAAGGTGTCGTTGCTGTGAACTTTAAAACCACCTGGTTGGTGTATTCTGCCCTGCATTGAAACACTCTGGCTTGTTTTATTCACACATAGGAAGACACACAAAAGCCTATAAAAACACCAACGTTTTGACTTTTGGCCCTCTTGACTGCTTTCACCACACGAGAACCAAACTTAACTTCTGACTCGTATTCACAAAGTGTTAAACTGTGAGTGAGACTGAATATACAAATGATTGTACCATAAGGTGAAATACGTACCAAATATTGGACTTATGACTTATGTCACACAACCTGGGTTACACTCTCCCCCTCTAAACTGCATGAAAACTAAAGATGTATACAGTGATTTGTAAAGAAATGTTTGCTTTGTTAAAAAAAAAAAGATTTTATAAAATTTGTAAAAAAAAAAAAAAAAAAAAAGTATTCTTCAGGAACTGCTATCAATGTCAAGGTAGCGGTATCAAAACTATTTAATGACGTCCAGCGCTAGTTAAAATAATGAGAAACAATCTCTGTTTTAATAACATGTATGTTCATTGTGGGAAGAGTTTCGGAATAGTTAACTACATATCATTGATTCAGATAACAGAACAATGTCAGTGAAGCAAGAAGTGTGTATCTGTATGTAAATGACAGAGATCTGAAAGACTGATTGGTGAACAGCCAAATGTCGGTAAATGCCAGCGTCAGCAGGACGGCATGACAAAGGTTACACGCAAATAAGAAGTGCCAATTACAGGCTTAGTTAGTGGCCAAGACATCGACTTTCTACGGGAGAAATTGCACTGGTGAACCACACACAAAAATAGAATTTCTGGCTGAAGTGATGTTGAAGAAATCAGATAGACAACAGTAACACAGCCTCTTAGGTGCATCTAAACACTCCGAGCGTTAAAATGTTAGAGAGCATCATTGATAGAGCAGAAAGGAATGAATGAAATTTCTCCTCTGATTCTCTCTCTCCGTTCTCAGTATCTCTACAGTGTGTATTTATCTAAATATGTCTTTGGACCAAATCACACTGCTGTCTGGGCTGTGGGAAACACACACACACACACACACACACACACACACACACACACACACACACACACACACACACACACACACACACACACACGCGCGCGCGCGCCACTAAGAGCAGACTTATTTTAGAGGAGCTCTGGTCAGGCTCCCTCTGTAAAAGCCCTCCCTTCCCTGAATATCACCATGGGCCCTGTGGTGCAGCTCTATCCTGGAGCCTAGGAGCCTCCTGATGGAGTGTCATGCCAAAACATGTGTTGCCATTTTAACCGAATAGCATGTTTTCCTTTGATCTATTAAGCAATTGCGGCAAGTAAGACTTTAAGACTGAATGCGAGGATGATTAATAAACGTGTTGGAAATGTACAAACAGTTTACTGGTGTATATGGGTCCTGTGGTGCAGCTGCGTGTCAGGCCCTACAAGCCTTGTGGTGCAGCAGCATACCACGGTTTGTACATCTGAGTCATGTTTAATTATTAGGAAGTTCTGTCGTGGGTGTGTGGTTTAGTATAAAGTCTACCATGCTCGCACACGCACGCACACGCACACGCATAGAGAGAGACACACGCACAGAGGACACACACAGACCCACACTTCTTTATCCAGCGCCTGTGGTGTTAAATTGGCGGGAGAGGTGGCGTGAGAAGGAAATGTATTTGTGTGTGCTCCTGTGTGTTTGTCCGTTTGAGACGTTATTTGTTTCTAGCCAGCACCCGGTGGCGTGAAAAACAAACAAAGGGCCTGAACCCTAGTGACAAGAAAGCAATCTTACAATTCCTGACAGCAACGCAAACATCAAAGTTGTTTGTTCTGTTAGCGAGCGGGTGGAACAGAAAGAAGAAAGATGAAGGAAAAAAAAAAAAAAAAAAAAGACAAAGTAAAGAAAGTAAACGAGTGAACCAGATAATGACGAAAATGAGCCGACACACGTGAGTTCAGACACTCTGCGTTCACCCCTCACCCCGGCCGGACCGCTCCCACCAATCGCCTGTGAGGCCCCGTCTGTCGCAGCCAATCACTGGACACGCCGAGTGCACCCACTTCCTGTAATACTAACCATAACATTCCAGCAGGTAAACTATGGCAGTCGCCTCTAAATGGACAATTAGCCAAGATTAAAGGCAACCTCCTCGTCTTTCTCCATTAACTTAATTAGGAGGAAAAGACATCTCAAATGACCCCCTCGCCTCTCCCTCATTCCTCTCTCTCCGTCCAGCTCCCCCCCTCTCCCCCCCCCCCCCTTCCCCGACTCAACCAGCAAGTCGTATTTACAGTAACTGGGGAGGATTCGGACCACACTCTCACATCTGGGAGCTCCACTGAAGCATTTGGAGGTTAAGTGCCTTGCACAAGGGTAACCTAAAGGGACCGAAAAGCGTATCTCATTACCATCCACTCATCAGTGCAGGGATTTAAACTGGCAACCGTCCCGGTCGTGATTTGTTGACTGTTAGACTCACACTGGTGAGTTTTTTTTTTTTTTTTTCCCTCTCTGTTACTCCTGTTTCGTTCAGTTTCACCTCGCCTCTTGTTTTCCCAGCCTTTAGCTAAACTTTTTTTTAGGTGTTTATGTAATGTTTTTATTCAGCCTGGTTTTCAGTCACTGAGCATGTACGGTTTAAGTGTCATTCTCAAGGACACCTCGAGTGGATAAAATCTTTCACCGGCCCTCCCTCCTGACACATCTTCACTTTCTCTCTTTCCCTATCAAGCCTCCAAAAAAAACCTTTTAGCCTGAATGTTTGGCTGCTGATATCCTGCTGTGAAGCCTTTTATGGGGTGCAGTGAGGACATCGGAGGAGCAGAGCAGGAGCGCTAGAGGACAGGAAAAAGATGAACTGAAAAAGACACCGGAGTTTATAAGCTTTGAGAAATGTTATTGATTTGACAATCAGACAGCTACAGCAGATTCTTGGGTATCAGATATTTTTATTTGTTTAAAAATAGGGGGTTTTTTTGGCAGCGTTTTGCAATACTGCATTCTCTAATTTGTAATAACAAACGAATAAACACAGAATATCTTTTCAAATGTAATCCTGAACCACTATAAAAAACCAAAGCATGTAATACAGCCACCAGTCCACTAGAGGACAGCGTGTCCGGGTCACACTTTTGTCTCGCAGAGGTGCAAAAAAAACAGGTGGTTAGGTTTGGGGGGGGGGAAGAAAAAAAACATGCTCATGTTCAGGAAAACAAATCCGCGTTGCTTTCTTTTTATACATCCATCAACGTCCAACCTATCATGCGACACGGCAGGAGCAACGCTGTACTTTGTCGATACATATGACGCAAGTCAAACTTTGGCCAGCCGTCACACCGACACGCGGCCGGCTTGTGGACCGTTGCGTGTATTGCACGCATTATGTGGCTGGTAAAAAAAAAAAAAAATCCAGTGAGTTCAATCTTTGCTGATAGTAGCCAGAAACGTTGTTTAAGACAAGCACAAAAAGAGAAGTGTCATTAAGTCAGCCGACTCAGCCGGTAACGTTAAATACACAACGATACCTATGCTAATGCTTGCTAACATTGGCCGCCAGGCCGAGTAAGGTCACGGCTGCAAAAGCCCTTCACGCATTGAGTATAGTCAAGATGAATTAAACTTTTAAAAGTTCCACAGTCTTGCTTCAAACAGTAAAGTTCATCATTGTGTAGAAGAGTAGATTGTATTTCATGTATTTACAAATACCATAGCAACACTTCCATCTATGAAACACACGAAGGCTCTTCATCTAGTTAAATGGAGATTTTACAGTATTTCAAGGGCCATAAGTGTTGAAACATGGTCAAAGATCACTTTCTACATTATGTAATGCTCAGCATCCGAAGCCCCACTAGAGTTATACTGGCAAAGGAAAAGGGGAAATATCTCTTTGGTCTGACGTTACTCTCATCCATCCTCCCTGCAGCCCCCTCCTGCAAACCAATCAAATGTAACCAGAGCTGCTTTAATGGGGGAGAATGATACTGCTTCATGAGTATCACTGGCCGTAAACCAGAGCTGGTTCAAACGCACAGGCCGTGCACTCGGGGTCTTTGCATGCAACATGAACTCACGTTCAAGCACGCACACATAAAACATGCACACACTCGCACCAACTCCCAGAGGAGAAAGTGAAGATAACAGGATGAGGCTCAGTCTGGGTCAGTCTTATTAGAGAGGAGACCAACAGCCATCAAGTCACTTAGCAAAGTAAACCTCCGTGATAGAGTGTAACGTGCACTGAGGCACAAAAGCCCTCTAACCAACAGCTTGCATTTTTCCATTCAAGCTCTCGTGAATATGTTGCGTTTCAAACCAGAATTTCACTGCGCTCTTCGCAAAATGTATTTTTCTCAAAGCTCGAGCTTACTGTGTGCAACAGTGTGTGTCTGTGTGCATGTGCTGTGAGACCACAGTGTCTCCAAACTGTGGGGGGAAACAACCACAGACTGCACCCTCTGAAACCCACAGACTCCAGTCCACGATCCATCTATCTCGACATCCCTGTTTTTTGTCCCCCACCCCCCACCGAGCACCTAGAGGGGCCACAGATTCCCGACCCTCCATCCATCCATCTACTCACAACCTTCATCCTCCACCACCATCTCCTTCCCCTCATGACCACCCCAAAACCTCTTTTTCATCAGTCATCAGCTGCACTTAAAATAAGAAAAGTTTCCAATGAGGCGCAACCTCTTCGATTGGTTCATACACTTTGTACCTAGCAGTAAAAAAAAAAAAAAAAAAAAAAAAACTATTATCCAGCCTGATACCTCTTGTCCTCACCCCACCCCCCTCCTCAAGAGCAAAACCTCCAACCCATGCCTCTTTTTTCCCCTTAATGCTGGTCCAACTTCTTCCCTCTCCTCCCGTCTCTAAAACCTCAGACCGCAGGGCTTTAATAGGAGGGTTAAGAGGTAATTCCTATCACACTGCCATCATTTAATATCTAACCGAGACTGACAGAGAGGAAGGTTACGAACCCAAACCAGAAAGCCACCAGCAAAACCTCCCCGTCTCCTCCTTCTTACTCCCCTGCTGCTATTCTCTCTTCAAGCCTCCCTGCCTCTGACTTCTTGTCTTTGTCTTCTTTCATTCTACCTCCATTCCTTCCTCTTCTTCTGTTTGCCCTCTCACTCACACTCTCTCCGCTACATACCCCGCTTTCGACATGAGCGGTGCTTTCCTAATTCGCAGAAATACACAGAGCGGATGGGAGAAAAAGCGGCGAAAAATGGAAGAAAAGTGGAAAGAAAAAAAAAGGAGCAGGAGGAAACTCCAGACACTGTAATTTAGATTGTGCTGATGGCAAAGTAGGGATATAAAGAACATGAGATTTATAATGTTAAGTTTGGAACCGTTTCACCCTTTTCCACTCTCCTGAGTTGTCTTGAGAGGTCTGTGGGGATCCATATTCTACCAGAGATAAATAAGAGCTATCGAAACCAATTAGGGGTTTTATAGAACAGTAAGCCAGGAGGTGGAGGAAATAAGACTGTCACTCATGAAGAACACGAGAAAGAGCTGGAAATAAAACAGTGGGAACGTGTGTGTGTGTGTGTGTGTGTGTGTGTGTGTGTGTGTGTGTGTGTGTGTGTGTGTGTGTGTGTGTGTGTGTGTGTGTGTGTGTGTGTGTGTGTGTGTGTGTGTGTGTGTGTGTGTGTGTGTGTGTGTGATGGAATATTTGTGTTTGTCTGCGTTTGCATCTGTCACCGTGTGCCTGATGTTCACATGAGGGGATTTCGACTGTGTGTGATCCTGGAAGCCACAGTTGACGTAAATGACAATTTGCTTTCAGCCATAACAGTCGACTTTGCTGTCTTCAGCAATACATCACACATCACCACAAATATATGAAACACACCATCGGTCGGCTCCGAGTTTTTTAATAGAGGTTTTACAGCGCGCACCCCACCAAGACGATTTCATCTCTCTGCGGCTTTTCTGCCAACACAATATATCACATTGAGAAAGTGCTGCCGAAAATACAAATCAATTCACTGTCATCATTATAAAGGAATAAACTCTTATTACTGTATTTGAATTTATCTTTGAAACTTTTGAACTGCTCCGTTTCAAACTAAAAGTTCCATTGACAATGGAAAATTTATTTTATTTAAATACCGTTAGCCTAAATTGCAGACTGTCACTGTCCAATTAAAACCATACAGTAGATCTTGGAGACCTGAAGTTCCCAAACTTTTCAGACCATGTAGAAATATGTACCAAACCAAGCTTTCCAAAACATCACTGCCCACTGCAGACACCGACAACTTTTTTTTATTTAACCATGCCAACAACCTCGGAAAAGGCTAAATAACAACAACATAAGTCGATTATTCCAAAATCAGAAGAATACATGAATTAATCAACGCACATCAGCAGCTTTCTGGACCCTTGTAGCCATTTGTAAATTTCTGTTTTCTAAAACCAACATGTGAGGAGTCAGAATTCAAATGAATCAAGCTAATGTTAGTGTTGTGCTATATCGGACAGGACGTGATGTCACTTTACATGGCTAAGCACGGGCAAATTTGATTTCTAAAATATTTACATGATTAAAAACTAATTATTATAAGGTTGTCATGGTATGTGTATATAAGTACAGCTCGTCTGTAATCAAATTAGATTGAATGACAATTTTTGGGCCAAGGCTCTTATTGTACGCATACCAGAGTTTGGGAGGTAGACATAAGGGGATTGCATTTCATTCTTCGGTTTCACCAAAACCTAAAATTCACAAAAAATTAAGATACACAGTTTTGACAGAAGACCAATGAAGTATTATAACTGTCGATAAGACCTGTGTTAACATTGGAGGAAGAATATTGCAGAAGGACGAGATGAGGTACTGTGATTACATAGTTAATTCATTCATCCAACTGAAATACAGTGAGGACTACAGTGTCCTCAAAGAGCTTCAATTTAAGAGAGTGCCTGGTATAAAAAAAAAAAATTAAAAAAAAATTTGACTGCAGGTTTGATAGGTTGCTTTGAAAGCTTCAATGTTGGCTTGGACTCAAAGCATATGGTAGAAAGGATTGGATTTGTTGTGTACCGTGGTTCACAACAAATCAACATGCCAAAAAATGTCCACAGAAACTCTTCAACATTCTTGCAGCACAATCCACCTCTCCACTGCCCGTCCACATTACTTTTAGCAAAGCTTTGAAAAAACAAGGACGTGAATAGTGTACACTGCAATAGCATAATTAAATACTGTGTAGAAAAGGCGGTAACTGGAGAAATGTATTTTTAATACCTGATGAAACAACAATTATTTTTGCTTGCTAAGTGTTGCAAACGCTGACTAGAGCTGCTGTTCTCTGTGAAGAAGGAAGCATTTTGGCTATTTTTAAGGCTCGGCAGCAAATGTTTGATACTCAAAAGCTTTTTAGTGGCATCTTCCTTTAATTGATGTTTGTCTTTTTGATCACCTAAAATTCCAATAATTTGAAAAACACCAAAACACAGTGAATAATACATCTTTTCTACAAAGAAAGGTTACAGTGACTTCCAAGGAATTCTAATGGAAACATTATAGAAAAAAAAGAATAAGTGAGAAGTTTAATGTCCCAGTGTTGGTATTCCCCAATGATAACACCTCACAGCCACACACACAAACACACATGCAAACACACGTGCACATTTATATGCAGTTACAGCATCAATATAGTGTATCCACACAAAAATATATGATATGTAAGTTCAGGAATGTAGACAATAATCATTGCAGACACACAATCAAAGGAAAATATGCACCTACCTACACACACACACACACACACACACACACACACACACACACACACACACACACACACACACACACACACACACACACACACACACACACACACACACACACACACACACACACACACACACACACACACAGTCAAACTCCAGCTTCACTTGAAGGCAGCCCAATGTAAACAGCTATAAAGTTGAGAAGGTGTTTCAACCTTCAACCTAAGCTGACAGAGACTCTCAGAGGATAAGACAAATAGAGACCCTGACAAGCCGAATGGAAAGCAAGAGCGCAGATGGAGAGAGCAGAGGGAAAGAAAAAGAGACAGGGTGGACGTACCAACAGGACCGAAACAGAGAGAGAGAGTATGTCTGGGAATGTGAGATGAAAAAAAAAAAAAGAGGTAGAGAAGGAGGGCAAGTGGGAGGCTTCACTGCATCACTATGACCTGTTCTTACACCCGAATACTCTGGGAAAACTCCATATTCCCGAATAAAAATTCCAAACCAGTCCAAGCAAAACATTCACTCCAGG
The DNA here is from genome assembly GCF_029030835.1 of Brachyistius frenatus. Taxonomy (NCBI): domain Eukaryota; kingdom Metazoa; phylum Chordata; class Actinopteri; family Embiotocidae; genus Brachyistius; species Brachyistius frenatus. The sequence continues at coordinate 293,965 of NW_027210829.1, read as the reverse complement.
CACACTTTCACCTCTTAAAATCGTGCGCACGCATGCACGCACACGCGCACACACACACACACGCACGCACACACACACACACACACACACACACACACACACACACACACACACACACACACACACACACACACACACACACACACACACACACACACATCTGACACGCACAGTCTTTTTCACCTCTTGACAGGATCACAGAGCGGCACTGTGTCACCTGGCGCGAGACTTGAACCCTCAACCCGGATAAAAGTTCTGACATAGCACCATGGCCATGTTTTCAAATGGATCGTGTAACACATCAAAAGAGGCGGAAAAGGAGAGTGAAGGAGAGAGAGAGAGAGTGTGATGGCCGGAGAGTAAGAGAGGCATCAGGGATGGAGACGGAAAAAAAAAAAATGAAAGTGTACTTACAGTCGTCCGAGTTTGGGGTTGGACTGGAAGAGAAGCTCTGGGAGAAACTGGAGTTTGTTTCTGTTCAGACGACTAGAAGGAGAAAAAAATGAAAATGAAATATGGTCATCGTGTAATAAATCATTCGGATTCATCCCTTTGTGTTGACTGAACAGCCTAGCGAATCACCTCTAAGGTCAGTGGGTTCAAACTCATGGGAAAGTCTGTCTGGTTCTCTGTGATCATGACCTGCAGGTTAACACGCTGTGTTTTGTGTACGTGTGTCAGTTACAGGTTATCAGCCTCTAAGCCTTCAGAAGCCCCTTATCACTATCCCCCTCGCAAATGCTTTGACCTAGCCGCGAGAGGAGGAAAAAGTCCGTTTTACTGGCGTCTTGTCATCGCCACAAAGTTGAAAGATAAAAAATACTTTTACAGGATGATTCACTTAATTGACACTATTATTAGTACATTTTCTATATGGTTGAGTCAAAGTCTTAACCTGTTTTGGGCCCCTGTGAAAAGAAGAAAACTGAATTTTAAATTACAGGATTACCAAAAAAATGTATATGAATGCCAATTTGACCTATTTTTTTCTGGTAGGACTAAAGTGTATCAAATGCAAGAACCCTGTCTTATCATACTTCAATAATTTATTGTCCATTTATATATAATCTATAAAACTGAAGCTTTTCACTCCGCTCTGCTTCTACCAATCGGCTTGTCGCTCCCTCGCTGCGAGCTAAACACTCAACAAAATCACGACTGTTTGCTGTCCTGGCTCCTAAATGGTGGAATGAGCTCCCCAACGACATCAGGACAGCAGAAAGTCTATACATCTTCCGCCGCAAACTAAAAACACACCTCTTCAGACTTTACCTTGAATAGTAGCACTTAAAATGGCACTTACTTATAGCACTTTGAAGTTTGGCTATCTTGAAGAAAATTGTACTTTCTTGGTTGTTGTTCTGAATTTGTACCCTCATGGTTGACTAGTAAGTCGCTTTGGATAAAAGCATCAGCTAAATTAAATGTAATGTAATGTAATGTAACATTTGAAAAAGGTCAAAGCAATACTAAGATAAGCAAGCTTTTGTTAATTATTGGAGGTAACAAAAACAAAGACAACTTTCAACTACTTAAGGTCTCAGCTTTTTTTTGTTTTTTGTTTAACTACCACCTGAAAAAAACTTAAAATTTTGTCACTAACAAATTCAAACTGAGGCCAAAATTAACAACCTGGAGCTCTGTGGACGAGAGACAGTTGGGTGAATTTTGAAAAACACAAAGTCTACTTATTCTTATGACCAGTTTGTAAAACTCCAACAAAGATGAAAATTTTTACTCCTGCCTGATCAAAGCTGCCCAGTTCTATAATGAGTCAGTAAACTCTGATGTCATTAAACTTGTTATAAAACATTTTTCAACTGCAAGTTTGATGCAACAGAAGCGAGGCACAACAATGCTTTGTCCATTTTAGTTTGAGTGTAGTACGAGGCGGCCTCTTTCCTGAATGTGCCACACTTGGCAACCTTTGAAAAATGGCGCCGGTTGCCTTTTTTACAACAGCCCGGTCCCGGTTCAGAGACTTCCAGGGTGGAAAGGGTTAATTATGACCATCTGGATGCATTGTTCTCATATGGAAAATCTATTTTAATGCCAATTACAAGAATCCCAGTCGAAGTAGGTTCAGATCAACATCACCACCTCGCATGGATATATAATCTTGGTAGGAATTCAAAAGTTCCAATAAACCTTTGCAACATTTTTCCCATGATATCGAGGTGTTTCTAAACCTTCTTATGTCCAATGCCTTCTTTTATTTGACATGTAAAATACCATTTTCTTGTTTAAGTAGGTTGAATGGAGCAGAACATGAACACGAGGCAGTTATTTACAGAGGAATGAGAGGCAGAAGAAGATGGACAGACTGAAAGAACGACATTGACCAACAGAGAGACGTGTGTCTGAAGAGAAAAGTAAGAGATGGAGTGTGATGGGGTGAAAGATGTGTCTCCTCCAGCGTGCCACAGAAAGGTGGGGTTGGCTGCAGCAGAGATAGATGAAGACAGTGTGAGCGAAGGGAGTGAAAGTGTTATCAGGCTGCCAAGGCATTCGGCTGAGGAGCGAGACGTGGAGAGGGGAAAAAGAAAAGAAGAAGGGGGGGCGGAAGGTCACGAGGTCACAAAGTAGAATCTGTGCCGGAGAAGACACAGACACCAACCTTTTAACCCCATGTGATAATGATAATAAGACCCGGAATTTCCCTCCTGCGTTCACCAATGGAAAAAGAGCTGCAGTACCAAAAAAAGATATCCACCATTTGAAATAATTGACCCCTGCTCCTAGAAAATAACTGCTAGTACGAAAGTGAAACACATGATCGGCTACTATTACGGTTATGAGTCATTTTAAGACATTCACTCACAACACGGTTTTGGTTTTAAAGAAATATCCTTTGTGTATTTTCAAGAAATAATGACGATTTCTTGGTGAATGGAACTTTTGAAATAACACTTGACCACAAGTCTATGATCACTGTTTTTTTATATTGTAAAAAAAAAAAAATGATTCCTATTAGTCAGAATCACAATAAAGTCCAGCAGGAATAGAAAAGAACACACTGTGCTCCATTTTTTTTTGGTAAAGAAAACCAAATAAAAATCACATCTTGAAAAATCCCCTTTTCTTTTTGCAAAGTGTCCATCAATTATAATCATATATTGCACTATTTGAGCATATCCATGACTTTGTGATTCATGTCTTGACATAAATGAATGTCCTCGCCCAAGGAGATGACTGCATAAGCTCCATGTTTTTCACACTGTGACTCCATAAATCACGGACTCACCACCACGACCTGTCACCCCTAACCTTTCACCCTCGTAGGCGCAACATCAGAGACCATGTCAACTAAGCATTTTAAAAACCATTTCACTACCAGTAATGGTAGTAAAGTTACCATCACGACACTAAAGCAGAATTTTTCTCTTTGATATTTTCAACCAAAACAGAGATTAACATTTGGTAAAGTATACATTTTCAGCTATACACTGATATGTTTCTAATTTTGACATGAAGCTTCAGTCTGAACTTCACATCAAAAAGCATATTTTTGGAACGACTTGGATAAATGAAAAGCCATCACCTGTGAGAGTTTTGACACAGAACTATTTTGCCCGCTGACCTCCTCCCCCTCTCATCCCTGACCTACGACCCGTCCTGACACACTGTATTAAGGAGCCTTTTAACATTAAAACAGCGCATCTCCTCACACTTGCACTATCAGATGTGTAGTCTCCATTTAGAGACAAGATACACATGTTGCTGTCACTCAACATCCGTCAAGGTTTTGTCGAGTGTAGTGAGACGCTCGCAGCGAACTAACTGCTTTGTCTGACTTCTTGTCTCCATAACTCTGCTGCATGTCTGTGATATCATCAAACTGTCCTGTGGATTTTTATATTGAAATGTAAAAAAACCACTTCTTCCTCTTCTTGCTCTTGTAAAACATAAACTGTTCTCTTTAAGACCAAAATGTGTAAATCAAGATAGTCTCAAAAAGGACTGGACATCATCATTTTTACAGGCACAAAGCAGCATCACGTCTTGTGGAAGGACGGTGACCAATTACGAGTGTTAAAATAACTAATAAAATGAAAATAATTGAAAAATAGATTAAATGGGGACATAATTAAATGAAGAAACCTTCCACTCGTGAATTAAACATTGTTAGAACATCTGTTTTTTTAAGTTTAGAAAACGCTGTTTTCATCGGTTGAGGACCTCCGATAAAGAAGCCAAAAGGTGTGTTACATCCCCTGAAAGCCACCGATGATAATCAAGCTGATTTTTCAGAACATCAGACATCATCCAAAGTGTGTCACTCTCTCTTTGTGTCATGTAACAGAATAATCATCCTTCAAAACTGCCTGCCCGTCATCCCTCCAACACAGGAGTCATAAACATGCAGGTGTGTGTGTGGGAAGTGTTGTGTTGTACACTGACACCTCCATTCTGTTGACTCGAGCCTTGGTGTGAGCTGACGCGGGCGCGCGCACACACACACACACACACACACACACACACACACACACACACACACACACACACACACACACACACACACACACACACACACACACACACACACGAGAAAGAGAGCAGTATCTATGGGAGATTCCAAGGTTGTGTGTGAAGTGGATGGACTTGGGTATTAACCAGGTACAATCTGTGTGAATATGCTGTCCAGAACGGACTAGCAGCAGGAAGTCAAATATCTGTGTGTGATTTTGTGCTAAAAGATATGTGCCTGTATGCATATTTCGTGTGTGTATGTGTGTAGCTGTTCTGGCGGGTTACTTTTTCAAAAGCCTAAAATAACTTAGGTTCGCATCAGCTGTTTAACTTGAACTGCTTCTTGTTTTTCATTCACACACCAGTAGCAGTGTAAGATTTCCAACTTACAGTCTCTCCAGCAGTCTCAGGTCCTGGAAGGCTCCTCTCTCGATAACACTGAGTTGGTTGTCCTCCAGATGACTGTAGCAGTGAACATAAAGAGACACAGAGAGAAAGAAATAGCAGTTGTAGTTAATATTAATGTTATACAAAAAAAAGCATTACAAGCAAGCACACTACTATAGGGGACTCTTTAGTAAAGGACAGTCATATAACTCGGTCTTTATATCAGTAACTTCACACAGTAGCAGTAGACATTTCTTTAAAGTGGTTTCGATGTCAAACTGCAGGATAACCATGTAGTTGGGAAATATCTACACTACACAGGAACAGCAGAGACATCTCATTCTCTGGCCAGTGCAAACATCGTGAGAGACACTTTCGCTTTTTTTTCCTTTTTCTTTTTTTAAAATCTGTTGCATAAACATGCAATCAGGGCACGGACCAAACGTCTCTGGCGTGAAGCAAAAGTTTAGAAAGTTTATGAAATGCAGCATTTCACAAGTGTTTCAATCTAGCAAGCCAAGGCAAACAATTAAGAAGCCATCCCTCCTCCATTCTTCAATGGGTATCTTCTCCATTTGTCTTTTGAATGGTGTTCCCATTGTAACACATTTTTCTTCTATTTTTATTTCCCCTTCCCGTGCTCAGTGTGTGTTGTCGTGTTTTTGGGGCAACCAAAGATTTTCCAGATGGGACAGAGAAAAGGGAGAGAGAACATCTCCGCTGATACGTGTGTTTATATTTTCTGTCTGAAGATGTTAAGAGTGACATCTCCTGAGAGGGGGGAGGGGAGGGCGAGATCGAAGGGAAAAACAAAAAAAAGGGGGGGGGGGGCTGCTGTGAAGGCAGAAGAGGAGAAGATGAAAAGAGGAAAAGAGAGAGATGCAAAAACCAGTGAGATTCTAAATGACAAGATGGATTGAGTGAAAGAGATATAAAAAGAAAGCCAGAGCCAAAGAAGTTGTATCAAAAAGAGACACCGTCTGGAACTGCCATGTGGACTTTGAATTGTTTTGGCATGACCCTCCTTTGAATATTCTTTCAAAGAAAATGTTTAGACATGCAGCTGTATTTAAGCTATAAATCCATGGTCTGTCATACTGGAGTTTGACATAAACACACATGCAAAAACACACACAGAGAGACACACACACACACACACACACACACACACACACACACACACACACACACACACACACACACACACACACACACACACACACACACACACACACACACACACACACACACGCACACACGCACACACATCTGTTGGACTCACAGTGAAACATGCACTCGAATGAAAGATAACCGACTCAGACATACACACTCAAAGATGCATTGATGAACATACGTACTTTATAGGCTACATAAAGATAATATAGTGTATCCACAGACACATAGACTGCATGTATACACACTTATTTTGTGTGTACACATAAATATACAATATGTTTTTTGTTTTTTTTTTAAATGAAGAATTGATGAAATGAGACAAGATATATTTGATGCAAAATCTGGGTATGAGTAGATGCTAAAAAAAATATGTAAAACAACCATTCTGTTCTGAAATCACTTCTTGTTTTTCTTATTTACAATACTTTCCTAATTACATATAGGAACACAAGCACACTATGGGATATTAATTTGCCGAATGTTAAAATGTTTCTCTTCAGTTTGTATGAAGAAAAGATTGTCTGAGCTTTGATCTTTAAATCTTCTTGCAACAGGGAAAATACAAATTTTCATAATTACAGAAAGGAATTCATAATTTAAACAAAGCCTGTCTTTTTAGAAAATCATGAATAATATTTAGAGATAATTGGTAAAAACAGAACCAAAAAAAGTCTTTCAAATGATCAGCTGTACGTGTCCTGCTTTTTAAATCTAGTTTCTAAAGAGAAACAATCATATAAATGTGAACATGTGCTGCAGAAAACAATCACAGTTGGATAAACAACAGTAAATTCTTGGTCATCAAAGACAAACACAAACTGACAGGTGCAAATGCGGACCATACTGAAGATTCATCGACATACACACCCGGCACTAATAAGCAATGGCAGATTCTGCGTGGTGTAAACATGTAAAGCGTAAACCTAGGTAAGCAGTTATGCACTAGTAGCAAGAATTCCCAAACACGTACGCAAACATGCGCACACGTCTGATTCCAGCATCAATCATAATTTACAGCCCGGCCCAGATTACTCCCTCCTGTTTATTCCAGCAGAGCTGCATTTTCTCCGGCCTCACACAAAAGCATATCTTATAAACTCCAGAGAAAGCTAAATTAAGACATAACTTTGAATAACTATCAAAGCTGATTTGTCCAAACGAGGGATCAACCACACGCTGATTTATTGAACGGAGTTTAGAAAGGCGAGGGATGTTTAGCCAAACACATGGAGCAGGGAGTCGATGCTGGCATATCGCTCAGATGAGGTATTGTTTTTATATCGCTCTGTATCAGGCATTAGTCATCCACAGAGAGATGGAGAAAAAAGAGCAAACAAGTACTGAAAGTACGTGTGTGGGGACTAGTGTGTCTAATAACTCTTTCTTTCGAGCATCTCAGCGACCATTATGAAGAGCACGATGACATCACGCTAACTTTTCGCAAACTGCGAGGACTTGGAACGAAGTAGGGAAACACTTCAGGGGATATTAACTTGACTTGTTGTTTACACATAATGGGAGAAACCACATCGACTCTCCCCAGCCAAATGTTCGATATAAAGCACCAGTTTTCACCTAAATCTAAATTTGTTTGGAATTACTCAATTTCGACACAATCTGGAAGAAATCTCGCGACGCGAGGCTGCCAGAGATATTACGCTCAGTGTTGCGCACGCAGCGTGCACGCGGAGACGAGCTTTGTCTCGAGAACAATCAAGACCGTTGATCGGATTGCATGTTTTTGGACGAGCACAAAATGATGTTAAATGTTTTATCAGATTACAGCATTTTGATGCTTTCGTGAGGTCAGAAACAGAATTGGAAGATTTAAAATGCCAACAAATTTAGTGGCAATTAACATATTTAGAATTTCGTACTCTGTGATCACTAGAGATGTTAATGTGAAACCAGATCCTTTAGCTGTTTAGACGTTTTTAACGGCAGACAGTTTGTATCTAAAGGCAGTGAAGTATTTCTACAGGATAAATTATCAGTAATTACTAACCTGTATGTAAACATTTTTGAAATTACACTTTTTTTTTTTTCCAAGACCTACCCTGGGAAGAATGTGAGACACGTTAAGCTACATGCCAAGTTCTCCCATGGGAAGCAGTTATGGCTGAAATGACCAGGGATCCCAAAACTAGGCACTTGTGTGTGTGTGTGTGTGTGTGTGTGTGTGTGTGTGTGTGTGTGTGTGTGTGTGTGTGTGTGTGTGTGTGTGTGTGTGTGTGTGTGTGTGTGTGTGTGTGTGTGTTATAAAGAGAGGTCTGGTAAATAACAGCTATACCTATTTGAGTAAAGATAAGGGTAAAGGTTACCATGTATGCTTTTGTTCATCCTTTGATACAAATGCAAGAATGTGTGTGTGTGTGTGTGTGTGTGTGTGTGTGTGTGTGTGTGTGTGTGTGTGTGTGTGTGTGTGTGTGTGTGTGTGTGTGTGTGTGTGTGTGTGTGTGTGCATTTGAAAGTGTGTTTTCTCAGACTATCTCCTCTTTCCCAAGCAATCTCCTCCCAATTTCTTTAAGAGATTTAGAGCAGGGAAATGTCACAGCAGTTTATCACCAACCACATGAAAGAAGCTGCTGCTCAGCCACACACACACACACACACACACACACACACACACACACACACACACACACACACACACACACACACACACACACACACACACACACACACACACACACACACACACACAGACACACACACACACACACACACACACACACACACACACACACACACACACACACACACACACACACACACACACACACACACACACACACACACACACACACACACACACATACAGTCGTCTTTCCTTGATCCGTCTCACCTTTTCTCATGTACACAAAATGCACACATTTAATTCTTCTTCTTCTTCTTCTCTTTTCTCTTCGTCAAACCCAGTCAAAACCTGAGCCTGACATTACTTCCAAAATACACTACGGTCCTTACAAGTATAGTTATGGTTACACAAATGCACTTACAAATGCAAACACACACACATGCAGAAAGTCATTTCCACTGCTCTGCGTAGTTTGTACCGAGAGTGTATTTTTATCTGCCCGCCTGGTTAAAACAGAGTGAGGAGGGAAGCTGCATGCAGCCAACAGTGATTATAGTTATTAAAGCCCTCACACACACACACACACACACACACACACACACGCACACACACACACACACACGCACACGCACACACGCACACACGCACACACGCACACACACACACACACACACACGCACACACACACACACACACACACACACACACACACACACACACACACACACACACACACACACACATACATACATACACAGACATTTCATCCACTTGAAGGGAAAGAGTGAGAGAGCCCATGAAGTGAGATAGAACAGCTGAGAGGAGATGAGCAGTCGCACTTTACTGAGTGCAGCCATTTAGATATGACCAGTTAGACAAGCAAATGTGACATCAGCAATGATTTCAGCGTGTCATCGGGGTTTTTTTCCCCATGAAGATAAAAGATTGCTTAGCCACAAATTATTGCAATAGAATACCGAAGGGTCATGCTCAGGATAAACGTTCATCTAATATGTTTACAGACAGCTACATGTTTAGTCTGCAGTCAATATCGTCATCTTTGGAAATCATTATGCCCAGCAATGGAAAACTGGTCAGTCCAGCTGTTTTAGCCCCATTTCCAGGTCCAGAAATGAAGACAGTTTCTGAACAGTTAGTTTGTCAAAGTGGTTGGAACCACTAGATCCAACACGTGAAATTAATTTAGGCCTGCATCATGTTTTCAGAGGAAACCTCTTTGTGGTCAGTATAGCAAAAATGACACTTATTAAAAACAAAAACTTTTGATACGGCCAAGTGAATGGTGTTTCAAGATAAACTGGAAGAAATGTGTGAAAGTAATGATTTGTTTATTTTTTTAACAGAGTGGTGTCATGATTGTGGTTTAATTAGAGTATACAGTATTGCATTTCTTGTGTCTTTGGATGTTCCAAAAATTGCAAAATTCAGCATTGCTTAACTGTTGTTCAGAGTGAACTTTGAGTTACATTATCTTTCCTTTTTTTGTTTCATATGAACTCATAATTTCTCGCAAAAACAATTGTCCAGAAATTGCATCAGGCAGTCTCCGTATATCATCACAACCCCAGCAGTTCAACATCTTGTTGTCATGATGCTTGTTTAATAAATGGGAGTCTTGCTGCTTGTTACTAGCATGTCAGCTCACAATTACTCTATTATTTAACCTTGTAAATATCCAGTAATTGCTAAATTCAACTCCTTGGATGGGACACTTGCATTCTCCCCTGCCCTGAAAGCCCTCATTAGGATGGGAAACTTTATTTTATAGAGACTTGTTTCCCCTATAGCCATATACAGACCCATTAGGTAAATATAGCATTTGCTTAATTGCTCCAGCATGGCAGTTTTTATCTTAATGGGATTCCTTGTAAAGACACAAATGCAGGTCACAACAAGGAAATAAAGAGAGCAGAATAGGCACATAAAAGACCTATTCGTAGTGTACCTGGTGGATTTAACCTTATACCTAATTCCTACTAAACCTCATACCTGAATAACGAAGTAAGTTGTTTGTCTTCTAAGCGACGGATACTAATCCTAAAACAAGCAGAGGATTGACAGTCGTCACGGATAACGGAAACATCCACAGCATGTGACTTTTTTTCAGTAACATAACAGTCTCACTCTGCTTCTGTAGGGTAAATAGCACCATGGCGTGACACAGAGCAGTATCACTGTCCAAAAGTGAAAAAGGCACATCAGGTCAGGAGCTAAAAACCAGTTGGGTTTTTCTTTTACATTCACGGGGTTGTGCACCGTGTCTTTGTCCCAGAAGGCCAGACTGTCAACGGCGAGTTCTACTGTGACCTTCTGAGGCGTCTGAGGGAAAACATTCAGTGCAAACAACCTGAACTGTATTGCGTTGGCACATTTGCCCCCCCCCCCAAAACATTTTTTTTTTTAAATAAATAACAAAATAAAAAAGACTCGAGTGGTACTTACAAGAATTTAGTATACATTGCCCAATATAAAACAGAGGTTTCTCTGACATGGAATAATGACGTGAGCAAACCGCACAACATTCTGAGGAACGCTTGTCAATCTTGAATTCAGTGCGACTGAAGTGTTTGTCACCAGAAAAAGAAAAGAAAAAACTTACAGAATCCTGAGGTTCTTGATGCCAGAAAAGTCCACTTTAGTGATTCTGGTGATGTTGTTTCTGTTCAAATCCCTGCAGAGAGAAACACACAGGTTACCAATCTGATTTATCCAATCTGCACATTGATAAAACACGGTTTAATTAACAGCGTGAACTTCATATAAGTCAGAGTCCATGATACAATGTTGAAAGCATAAAGTATAAATAAAATGCAAATGAATGTGTGTGTTTGTCTGCATTTGTGTGTCTCTGTGTGTTCTTGCTCAGCCAACTGAGTGAATGTGGCCGTAGGACAGAGCGTGAGAATGCCCCACAGCACATGAGCCCACACACAGACACACACACACAAACATACAAACAAACAGAAACAAAAACACACAAACACTCCTACGGTACAGGCACCAAGGAAACTCCGCGCGCACGCACACACACACACACACACACACACACACACACACACACACACACACACACACACACACACACACACACACACACACACACACACACACACACACACACACATAGCTCCTGCTGCTGTGAATTATTGAAAGGCAAATTTTCCAGTTAAAAAAAAAAAAAGTGGGATGAAATTATTTTCTCTTTCCATCATCACAGTTTAAAAGCTTATCGTGTTTCCTGGCTGTCATTCAATCTGTTTTAACTACGGGTGCACAATGTATACACATTGCAATATGAACTGACTGCCTGAGTGTGTGTGCATAGACTGGTTCCCTTTGTACGGGTATGCTGTTTATTGAAACGCTGTCGCACTGGAGAAATTAGGGCAAGGAAAAAAAACAGAGAGAGAGGGCACAGACAAACAACACACACCATTCTCTCTCTTATTTCTCACACACACACACACACACACACACACACACACACACACACACACACACACACACACACACACACACACACACACACACACACACACACACACACACACACACACACACACACATCTCTCCGAAAGCTTTCACTCATCCAGACGTGCACACACACACTCACACATACACATAAACAGAGGCTGGTTTAACCAAGGCAGTCGGCGTGTGTGTTTTTCATAATGCACCTAAACATTTATAAATCTGATTTAAGACCATATTAGGTTTCAAAAGGCTTCCCCGAGCTGCCATGGCAAGGACCACTAATAAGAGCCATACCCCGGCCTGAGACAGGGAGGGCTGCTGTGAGCCAGACCTGCGCTTCCCCAAAGCCCAAAATGGGGTCTGGGGTCCACCAGGGCATCCTTGAAAGGGCTCCATGGTAATGAATAGTTTCAATATTTCATCTCGTACAATGGGAGGTCACATAAATGACTTAACTGATTAATGATTCCCACCCAGTGCAGTAGAGGCAGTGAAGGAAAGCTGGCCTAAATCATAGGCAATAACAAATAAGTTCTTGTAAGGTTCCTGAAAGTGAGGTTTAGATTTGAAGATTCTTGATAAGTGAAAGCGAAGAGAAGAAAACATCTTTACAAAACCTGTAAAATAAAAGGTTTTACAGTGGTGCAATGTATAACATTAAAGTTGCACTAATGAATTTAAATAGCAACAATAGATCAAACGGCTACATTTGATGTAAGAGGGGTCACCAGCCCGTCGACCCAGTTATTTTCTCCACAGAACATCCGAGCAACTTTTGGCTCACCGCTCTAGTTTTACAGCTCGCATCTTAACTGTTTTGGTTCATTTTCAAAGATCTCATCAATCTCATTTCCAAAGCTGTTTGCCTGCAAAAAAACGACCCCGACGGTCATTTGTGAAAGCAGCTTATTACGAGCCACAGCTACATTTTAAAGTTAAGCAATCTCTAGCGGCAATCTAACCAGGGGCGCTAATTTAGGAAACAGCACCAAAAAGCAAAAAGACAAAATAGGCAACTGGCAAACATATGAGAGCATTCACCACCAAAAGAATCAGATGTTACTTTCAGAAATTGGTGGAGACCAAAATCTAGCTACAATGAGGTTGTATATTACTTTCACTAATGTTGCTCCCAAGTTTGCGGGTTTTGTAAACAGGCAAAAATGAGTGATAATACCATATTGTATTGTTATTTAATTATGTTTATGCACCCAGTCTAAGGCAATAAAGCTACCAATTTTTCCAATGATTTTTTTTTTCCCACATTGCAATACTGATAACTTTATCAAATACAGTTTTACAATCTGTCATGTCATGCGTGATGCCTGGTGGGATAAAGCCACCAACCAATGTATTCATAACATTTCTGGTTCAGGTCCAGCCAGATATTTTTGTTGCATGTCATTTCCCATCTCTCTCTGTCTCCACTCATTTCCTGTTGAAATCTAGCTTTGCTGTGTGTCAATGAACTGACAGATCCAGAAATGACTGATGTATGAATAATAAAGACATTTTAGCTTGAATTTCAAATATCAACTCGGATATTGGCTGAGGTGGGAAGGTTTTGCATTCGTAGTTAAAACCCACATCATCGAGTCACGCGAGTATTTGGCAGCAGCAATGACATGAAAAAACCGAAGAAACCAGAAGAAAAAACAAAAATCGCTCTCATCCATCTTGCCAGCTTGTTCAAGACACCAGATAAATTTTTGACAGCAAGCTGCTTCACCATCATGCAGACTGGATGCTGCTGGTTCTCGGCACAGGCTTTCAGGGTGTGTGTAATTGCCAGTTCCTCGGAAAGCGAGGTACTGGCAATTACTTGATAAGCCTTCTTGGACGTGGTGGAAAAACTCAATACAGCATTGATTTATCATTTTTTTAACTTGAGGAAAGAGCTATTCCCATGATGAAAGTGACTGTTTTTTTTCTTTTTGACATGTAATTCCAGGTATCCGCTCACTTTTGTGTGACTCTGAGGCTGCATCCAATCTGAAAACTTCTGTTCCCCACCACCTCACCTCCATCCGTGCTCTCCTCCCTGTCTTTACCTCTCGGCTATCTGTTTCTCCCTTTCTTTTGACATTTGGCTACAGTATTCCACTTTTTTCTTTTCGCCCTCCCTCCTTCTGTTTTATCTTAAATCTCTTCCCAGTCACTGATCTCTAATGTCAGTGTATCAGTCCCTCAACTCCAGCTTCACCCCATGTTCCCACCCTTCCTCTCCCTAATCTCCCCCTTTTTAGAGTGTCTCCCCCTCTCTCAATCTCTCATGTCTTATCTTTCACTGTTTCACAGTTGACTAAACACTTTTTCTTTGCCTTCATCTGTTTGTCTCTCCACCCATAATCTCTCCACTTTTATCTCAATCTTTCACTCTTTTACAGTTGGCTACATTTTTCCTGCCCTTCTCGGGGGGGTTTTCTCCCTTCCTCTAATCTCTCCATCCTTATCGCCATCTTTCTCTTGTTCACAGTGGAAACTTCTGCTCTCACCAGGGAAACGGCTCCGCGGTCAAACAAATAGTGAGGATACAGTTCCAGGTAGAGCACAATGGCATCGCCCTATCAAAGATCGCCGCCTTAAAGCTGAGGGAGTCGAGGCTGCTGCGAGAGCAAAACAAGACGTGGTGTAAAATTAGACTCATAAACTTGTCAAATGAGTGACAAGTGATATATTCAGAAAAAAGTTATTCAAACTTAATAAACAACCACAGACATTATTTATATCAACAAAAATGCTTATTCCCGATTTACCCCTTCAGACAACGTATGAGTTTATTAAAACTAATATTCAGACAATTCAATGTACTAAGATGTGTATTTTGTATTTTAATGGCATCACTGTATATTTGTATGAATATAACTGGACAAGCACACAGCTTGCAAGTAAGCAGGAGATTATGAAGCTTGAATGAGGCAGCTGGTGACTTTAGAGGACTTCCTGAACTAATTGTGTACCTCATACACTTGATACAGAGAGGTTGAATTTCTCAAAGTCAAACGCACAACCTGCAGTATTTTTACAGGAGTTGATACATCTACACATTGGAAACAGTGGAAGTGTGATTTGAGATGAGGACTTTCATATTGTCCTGGAAAAATTCTGAAGAAATATAAGCGAGGTTGTTTGAAAAAAACTCAAATTTAAGAAACAGTGGCCTGCTATTATACTTTTAACCAACACAATTGTGCAACAAATAATTTCTTTGTACCCAATTAAACATGATTAAAAAAAAAACAGCCAGTAAAAAAAGACAGGCTTGATTGAACCTGAAAGATCAAGAGGATGTAAATAAAAAAAATTTAAAAAACAACTGGTGAGACGACCGTTTTCATGCACCTGGACTGTTAAAGCCTGGGTGTCCACCCCGCCCAGCAGTAAAGCTTAACTTAGCTTCAAATTTAACTGACCAGCTGGCAGTCAGACAACTAACAAGAGGCTTTAGTACAAAAGCCCTAACCACTGTTTGTTTCCATTACAGGCAGAGAGGTAAGACGTGCATGTGTGCGTGTTTGCGACGAGGGGATAAGGCAAGA
Organism: Brachyistius frenatus; assembly: GCF_029030835.1. Taxonomy (NCBI): domain Eukaryota; kingdom Metazoa; phylum Chordata; class Actinopteri; family Embiotocidae; genus Brachyistius; species Brachyistius frenatus. The sequence continues at coordinate 278,320 of NW_027210829.1, read as the reverse complement.
ATGCAAACAGCAGGTGTTCGGGGAATTAATATACCATCCAACAAAGACACACACATGCACACACGCAGTTCTCCACTCGATCTCACCCAAGACCACTGAAACCAATGAACCGTATAGTCTGGCTGCTTTGGGCTGGCATACTGGGTAACCTTACACACACACACACACACACACACACACACACACACACACACACACACACACACACACACACACACACACACACACACACACACACACACACACACACACACCGATGGTGTGTATATTTTAGAGGGGGTTCTGATGTGCGTACGGCTCAGCTTTAGTGGCTGGCTACACCAAGCAGACTGAAAAAAAACTAGATAAATAACTATTAGACAGGAATGTAAAAAAAACAAAATGACAGATTAGGTGACTCCCAAGAGCTTTATGGAATGAAAACTTGGAGCGACCACCACTGTGGTAAACCATGAAATATTATCAAGAGTACATGACTTTAAGTGTCTAACATGTCGGGTTGCTGGCCGGTCAGTTGTGTTTCTCTTTCCCACCTTGACCCCTTGTCTCAATGTCTTGTTTTTGTTTTCTTGACCTTTGCCCTCTTTCTTTTCCCACTATCTGGGACAACAATATGGAATAACGACAAAGCGGTGCAGTTTCCTTTCTCCGTTTTATCTGTCTCTGACACTGTCACATTTCCTCTTTCCACTTTTTTTCTCTCTCAATCAGGACTTGCCTCCTTATCTTTCTCTCCTTCCATTGCTTCTCTTCCTTTCATCATTTGCTGTACTCCACCCGACGCTTCGTTTCCAAATGCATGCACTTCCTGTCCTAATCTCGTGTTATTTCCCGCAAAGCTCTTGTACCGCTTCACTTTCTCATTCCCCCCTTTTTTTTTTTTTTTTTTTTTTTGCTCTCCATCCTTCTCTCTCAGATAGGTATGCTCAATTTCGCTCTCTAAATCTCTCAGTTACGCGAGGAATCCTAATTGCCTTCTTCCTTTTCCTCTGAGCTCCACGCTCCACGGTGTGTCTGTCGCCAGTCGCAGGCCAGGCGTCAAGCTGCTGTAAAATTAGCTTCAGTACAGCTGAAATCCATCCACTTCAAATATTTAGATATGATATTTGGCAGCACCCGTTCAGACGTTTTTGATCACATTAATTGTAACCTCAGCTCAAATTAAACTTAAAAGGCTGGAGCAGCATAATATTACATTACAACCTTTTGTCCAATCGTGCAGCTGAAATCAAACTAAATTAAGTATATTCTTCATCTGTCACTTTGAATGTAGATGTCCATTTATGTGGCAAGTTAAACACATCCAATAAAGATTGAAGATGAGTTGGCCAAAGTAGTTTTTACTGGAAGCAATTATAACAAACAGTACTGGACATGTCATGAATAGAGTTAGACCGAAAGCAATATGAAAATGAAGTAGTACAGCCATGAGGAAAGTGGGTCTACATGAAGCATTAATGGTACGTTCATGACCAACTGGGAAGAGGGAAAGTTCCAACGTCCGAGTAGGAAAATACACCTGAACACCTGTTAAACTAAGAATATCACATGATGAGACTGGGAGGTTTTTGAGCGCTCAGAGAAGTAGGTTTGACTTCATTTCACATGGAAGGGTTTGTGGTAAAAGGTAAGAAACGTACTTGTTCTGAAAATAAGGTGAAATGGCCCGACGCCGTTAGCCTGGACTACTTAACAAAAAAAAAACAAATACAGCAAAACATGAAGGAAAGTAGTGTACAACTGATATTGACCTCTTGAGATCCATTTCATCCCTGTGTTGGTTTATATGGACGATGATGATGTTTTATCACTTTTCTGTATTGTGACAGTAGACATAAAGCAGATTTCCATGTTGTCTGTTAATGCTCTCAACTCGCAATTTCCAGCTGCTGAAAGTCGACATTTAACGTAGTAAACACAAAGTCGACAATCAATTAATCAATCAAATAAACAATTAACAAGACTGTAACGCATGATTAGCTCAACAGTGGCAAATGGGCTAACTTGGTTGGCAATAAAGTGATCACGGAAAGAGTAAAATAAAAAAAACACATGTTAACATTCACAAAACAGCTAATTAATGAGTGTCTAATAGTTGGTCATGTATTGAGGAGATAAAAGATGCTCTGCTCTCACTTATCAATGTGGATGTAACAACATCAGTTAAACTACTGTTAAACAGCAGGGGTTGCTCCCAGCAACAAGATGTTCAACCGAAACCAAATGCATAAAGCACCTTGACTGAGCCTCTGTCATTATGCCTCTGCACGTCCTAAAATACGCTACCTACCTACCAGCTTGCTAAATTGTTAGCCTCCGTGGCTGCTAGACACCGTCCATGTTGCTGTTGCCTGGCAGCGGTGTTTTAATGGCTTAACCTCTTGAACGCCAAGCATACCGTGCACACGACTTCCCATGTCGTAACCACGAGATTTATTTGAAGGCAGCATGAGTCAAGACTCCATTACATCTTCTCAATTACTGCGTACAAGACTTTGTCACATGTACGACATAAATTATACAACTGAAAGATGTAATCATGGAAAGCGTTCAAAAGAGCGACATGCTGAATCCCTGTCTCCATTTGCAGAGCATGTATTGTCTACAAGAGTTTACAAGAACCTACAAGTTTTGGAACAAAATTTGGGGGTTTTGTGGAACATTGGGTCTCCTGTGCAACCATTTACTGCTGTTTTGAATCTCTGTCACAGTGATGCTAATAGGTAGTGAACACTCTCCTATTACAGAGCTGCTCTCTGGGATACACAGCAATCATCACTGCCCAGGTTTCTGGGCATTCGCATTATACGCACAGCAAATGGCAATGAGTGAGTGCAAACACAAGCTACACTACCTTTAAGGACACAGAGATCGTGTCCTTTTTAAAATTACACAAGGCAGGTTATTTAAAGGTTATGTTTTCAGGCCAAACACAATGAAGTAAAAGGATTCGGGATGTCAGCACCAGGTTTGTTTTAACGCTGTGTGGCAAAAGCTCTCAGGCATGATTTATTTTCTTTATAAGCTTCTTAAAAAAGTGAAAAAGTAAAGTAAAAAAATCTACCAGAAGCTATTTTTAAAATCCTTACTGCACCCTAAAGAAGATATTCATACAAACAAACAATGACAGATGCAAGAATCTATGCAGGGTAACCGTATAGTATTAAACAACTGGATATCTTTCTCTATCTGTACTTCTCATGGTATCTTTCATCAGCTCCACTCATCTCCACCTCATTTTCCCCAGTCTACCACCTCTCATGTCTTCTGCCGTCAACATCAATGGTTTCACACGCAACCTTTCGCTCCCTTCATGATGAAACGTAACTCGGATGAGTCCAACATGATCCCTTGTTAAATGTATCCCCACGGTCTTTTACATCAGTTGTCCGTCGTGTGGTCGTACGCACACGACGGGAGAGATAGTCATTTAAAATTCAACATTGTCAGTAATTAAATGAATCTGGATTCAAAGCTAGCACATTATTCCACTTGTATGAAAAGACACACATAAACTTCAAACAGAAGAATTTGCACTGCAAAAGCAAACATCTGAAGACAAACGGTTTGCCTGGTGTGATGGGTTTTCTGCAGCTACAACAAGACACTGATTCCACTGTTGGAGTGTGTGGGCTGTGCTTGCTTCCCAGAAACATTCTGACATTTAACATTTTTATCGGACAAGTGCTGCTCACCACATATTTGCAACAATGGGCAAAAAAAAAAAAAAAAAAACTCTTTGTCTGTGGAAATGAATAAGATCCTGGATTATTTTAGATGTTTGCGATGTACAAAATGCTGACAACGGCAAGATAAACTAAACAAAAGTTAGGAGGAGTTCAATGGCTCAAGTCCAATGAAGAGAGGAAAGGTAAGAGGGAGAGGAGTGAGGAGGAGATTAAAAAAAAAAAAAAAAAAAAAAGCATTAATCAGTGAAATATTTTCCTCACAGCAGACTGAAGGACACTCGTTTTCACTCCATAAAGGGGAATCCTGTCTGAATCATGCGTGACATAACTCCCTCTGTCTCATCTGCACTTTGGTTCTTTAACACAGTTTTATTCTACGGCTCATTTTTATTCCACCATTCGTAGTTTTGTTTGTCCCCCTCTCAGCCGTTCACGTCTCTCCCTTTGAAATTATTTGTTAACGCAGCTTTCGAATTGAACATCCCAGACAGATTTAGTTCCAAATCTGGGGGAGTGATGCGTCTCTTCTCTGTGTTACATCATCTTCTGGTTTGTTTTCTGTCTGACAATTTATTTCTCTCTCCCTCACAGTCTCTGCTCAGAGTTAATGCCAGTCAGGACATCTATAGTTTGGTGTCGCTGTTAACCGCGCAGGCTTGACCACATTAGGGAGATGCCTGCGAGCATCCGTTTCTTTTAAGAGTCACAAGCCAAAGGGGTTGTAAAGCAGCACTGTATTTGGTTAGGTCTTTTCTTTGCTGGAGTTTATAGGGCCTGCATTGCTTTTTGTCTGGATTTACTACTGCTGTACTGTAAGTGAATGGGGTTTGTGTGGGGGTGGAGGGGTAATTTGGCTGCTGAGAGGCCACTTGACAAGAACGGGGCCTGCTGCTTCCTCGACGGGGGCCCCCGAGTCCGCAAAGAAAGGGGAATGAGTGAACGGGAGGATAAGAGAATGAGAGAGATTAAGATGCATGAAAGACGGAGAGAGAATGTGAATGATGGAGACGAAGCTCGAGAGAGACGGAGATGGAGAAACTCACAGTTTCTCGCAGTGCAGCGAATAGTTTCTCCACGAGCTTTCAGTCTAACATAAACAGTCTGTCATGTTGAGCTGAGCTGATCCGTGGACCAAAAAGGGGGAAATTATGGTGCAAGTCACACTCATTGTGCATGCTGCATGCAGTGCCACATGCCAATAGATTAAAATAAATATGTATATATACAGGTGTCGTGTAGGAGTACAAATGGAAACCCGCACAGAGAAAATAAAGTCCCTGCAGAGGGAATATAATGTGTTGCTTTGGTGACAGTGGCCTAACAAAACAGTGGCATAGCTTGTTAACATCAAACGACTCGAAGTCTAGTGCATGCACACACACACACACACACACACACACACACACACACACACACACACACACACACACACACACACACACACACAATCGCATATACTGCCGTTATAGTATGACACGCACTCTGAAGTCCTCCAATCTGGGGACTTATGTTTCAGCAGAAAGTCACAGAAGGTCATTCGTGACTCGGGGTTGTTTCTGTGTGACACAGACACTCTCTCTCATTATATGTCAAAGTTTCCATCTACAACCAATTGAATGTTTAATCCTCTGAAAGGGATGAGGGAACTGTGTGTATGTGAGCCTGTACTTGCCTAATGATGAGTCTGCACTGTACGCCTATGGCTGCATGCTAAACTCTCCTATGTGCTTCATGTATGTGTATTTGTATTTAGAATATGTATTTACCTTCTTTAATGTGTGTGTGTGTGTGTGTTTTTTTTTTTACTATCTTTGTGAGGACCTTTTTTTATTTACTTTTGGTTGTTCCTCACTACATCAAAGGGTTGTTTGAAGATTAAAAGAAAATTATCATTTTAAACAACCTGAATTTTCTGTCTCATCTCTCATGTTATCACTATAAACGCCAACTTAAACGCTGAAGTCTTGTAAAACAGGAGAAAAGAAGAAAAAAGCAAGGACAACCAGCCATCAGTTAATCATACAGGTGTTAAAACAACCCCGGGGTCAGCAAAACTTACTTTGAAGAGGAAATGAAGGCAAACTGTGAAATAAAGCCCCAAACTGTTACCATCCATCACAGTGAAGAGACCTTCGCTGTGGTCCAACTTTCAGTAAAGGGGGGGATTTCTGATGTGCTCTTTTCCAGTTTATCCTCGGAATAGAATTTGTCAGATAATCAAGCTTGTTTACAGCCTGTCTGATCATGTGAACGCTCATTTTCTGTTTCCTGGTAACAATGTTCCCAGATCTCAGCAATTACTTTGGTGCAATTTAACGTGATCTGTAAATGTAGTGTGTACAATAGACAGAAAAATGGCCCAAACTATAAAAATAAGACTCAAGCTGTAATAAACCGTAGTTTTCCTTTAACAGTCAAAATTGGGTAGAGTTGGGGTTTGGCGCAGTTGTGATGACTAAGGTTAGGGATATAACCTCTGTCAGTCAGGGCCCTCACAAGTGTAATACATTCAAGCATAGTTCTGACTGTGCACTCGTACCTTTTGCATGAATGTAATAATATGTCTCCATGCGCATGCCAGTGAGTGCGAGCACCTCTTCACCTGTTCGCGTGTCCCGCACATGTGAATACGTTATGTGTGTGCACGTTTTTAATGTGGCATCCAGCTTGCTCAGTTTCCCAGAAGGGCAGTGCCCTCTGTTAGTGCCAGCTGGCTGCCTTCTTGGCAGACTGAAAGTCATTATACAGAAAAGGTCAACTACCCGCACGCTGGAGAAACTTGGGTAAGAGAATATCACCCACTGACCTAGAACTGGAGCCTAAATATCGGTTACCCTCACTTGTGCCATTTGGCAAACCATAACTGAATCAAACATAGTTGGAAGGGCACAAAGTGGCGACCACAAGATGGCCACGGATGATAGGCGTGACATTAAGAGGCTGTTTGAGAACAGCAAGCTCATTGTGGTTTTTCCTTCTTAGTTTAGACTCGTCTGCTATAGCAATAACACTCCTCAGATGTATTACATCACCATCAGACCCACGATAACAGCAAAGAACGCAACGCATTGAATGATGGCTTTTATTCAACAGCCACCAAAGCATGTGTGCGCTGTCTGAACTTGACATGTCGAAGTGGCGTACATACGCAGAAATACTGCACAAACAAAATAATTAACTCACTGGTTACAAAAAAAGCTGGCAGAGTACCAACACAACATGGTTAGCAGAGATTCATGGGATTTATCAAAGTGGTTGTAATACATCTTTGACTTGCAGTCGCAGACTTCTCGGGTGTGGCTTGCAGTTGTATATAATACAATATCATTTGCAGTGATGTCATTTGTATGTTCAGGTCACAGCTGAGAGGAGTCGGGCCAAACTGAAGTGAAAATCACTTCAGCACTTCACTTCTACGGATTGTTCTTGATCCAATCAAACTATTTTAAATTTAAGGAACTGGAACTGTGTCAGAAAACATTTGCCGGTCTGCGACATGCATAGTATGAGAACCGAAGTATTCAGAGATCACTCACACACTCGCACAAAATTCCAGCCCCACCATGAAATGCCGTTTCATAGCTGAGGGTGTGGTGGTTACAGCGTCCATTGACCAATCAACACCAAGCTTTGATAAGAGCCAGGAGCCGGGGCCTGGAACGTGTGTGTCCATTCTACACACACACACACACACACACACACACACACACACACACACACACACACACACACACACACACACACACACACACACACACACACACACACACACACACACACACACACACAGCAGCAGGATCCTACTGTTGTGTGCTCCGTGGTAGGTTGGCACGTTGAGAGGAAATGGGGGCTGTGAAAACTCTGCTGGAGAGATGCTGCTGGCAAACCGAAGGTGTGTGTGAGAGTGAGTGTTGGAAAAGGAGGGTGGCGGTCAGAGAGAGAAAGTGGTGGGACAAGAGAGGAAGCACAGGAAAAGAAGAAGAGAGGACAGGAAAGACGGTGGAAGGAGGCAAAAAGGGGACAAAAAACAGAAACTTAATAAGAGAGAAAGGAAGGGAGTTAGCGGGATGAGGCGAAAGAGTGAGACGTGTGGGAGAAAACCAAAGTTGGGATAGGGATGAAGAAGTTGGGAAGGGAAGGGAAATAAAAAGACAGAGCGAGAGAAAAAGACAGGCGAGGCCAGAGAAAGCAGAGAAGGTGTTGCTTGGAAAACACTTGCCAAAACTTCCTCAAAGGGCCGTCAGCGAGGGAACAGAAAAATAGGCCGTTAAAATCAGAATTAGTTTGTGTAAAGTTGGCACAGGAAGCTTGCCGCTTCCAGCAACGAGCCCCATTCAACTGCAAACACACACTTACTCAGTTTGACAGACGGCGTATATAAAGAAGAAGTCATACACACAAATCTTGACGGAGCTGAAACATGCTTAGCAATTAAAGATGTATATTTGCACACACTCAAACACACACACGCACCAAACATTTCCTGACTGCAGCTCAACTAATTGAAAGCTCCCTCTAGAGTTTACAACATTTAATTCCCCCACATTTCACAGCAGTTGAGGCAACAGTTTGGAATTTGTAGCTCTAAAAATCAACACTCAAGGGTGTGTGTGTGTATGCGTGTGCGTGTTTCTGTATGTATGCGGTCCCCGCAGGGCAGGTGTGAACTGAACCCGAGAGAGAAAAGCCGTCCCTGTTTTCCAATTCATTCTACCCGGCCTCGTTAAGCCTGTTAAGCCTCCCCCCAAAACCCTCCACTCAAATTAGATGCAAATGAGGTCTCAAGTGGCTTCCCAAGGAGGACATTACGGAATTGACTGGCTTGAGGTAATCTGCGAGGCTGCCTGTGAGTGTGTGTGTGTGTGTGTGTGTGTGTGTGTGTGTGTGTGTGTGTGTGTGTGTGTGTGTGTGTGTGTGTGTGTGTGTGTGTGTGTGTGTGCGTGTGCGCGTGTGGAGTGAACAGTTGAGGCCACCACTGTTTTTCTCTCGTTAACCTTTCCAAATGGTCGGTTTACAATGGGGAGGAAAACTCAGCGTTTAAAGAGATTGATTCTGTAGTTATGACAGGTGGACTGAGGCTCTGAATATCAATCTTTACTTCCACGTGTAGCAGAAGGGAACTGGATTCAAAAGTTATATACTGCGTGTAATAAAGAGGGTAAGTGGGGACCTACTCTAAAGTTTAAAGGGCCATACTGGTGTTTTACAGTGCCAAACATTTTCCATCTTAACTGATTTCCTTCATTCTAGGAAGCCAGAAAATGTGCCACTGTATAAATGTTCGGTGTTATGCTGTATATCAGCATATCAGGAAGTTATTTCATCATGATTCCCTGTACTTCTTTGTCGTACCCGATTTCCCTCAACCTGTGTCATGTACTTCTGCTTCATTTTACAGGGATTTTCTACATTTGTTTTCAGTAACCTTCACACAGTCTGTCTGAATCACTTTTATTCCGTACATGTGCCGCAAGAGGAGCGATAAAGGGAGCAGCAACGTAGTAGCCGTAAAAGATTTTCCGCTCAAGATAAGGCGAGGGCCTTGTCCCGTACTCGAATGCCACATGTCTTGTGGTCTTGTTGCATATTATTCTGGTGTGGTGAGACTGCTATTGGGCTCTTTTCTATGAATTTCTCTTTATGTAACTGTTTCTGCGGAGCCAAGAAACGTTCGCCATGTTAGTGTCCACATGAGACACAAGAAAATAAAATCGCAACAGAAACGCAAGCCGACGCCACGTTACATTTTCTCACAGTGCTCTGTTTTAAAATGTTTACTTTTAAGGACATCAGTGCAAACAGAGCTGGATGTGGCAAATTTGAACAGAAAACTACAACAGAGAACAGAGACTGCGAACAGTCTAAAATTACAATCAAATGTTTCATTGAGACAGCTCCCCCTAGAGGGCAGAGTAAATATGACGGGAGCAAAGGAGGGTGTGAGGAGACAAAGTTATCAAACTACAAAGTCCACACTGGGAGGAAATTGGGGTGGATGGATGGGTCGACTTTAACACAGCTGATCATTTCCAAAGTGATGGTCAATGCTTCTTTTAACCATGACCAATTCATTACTTTAATAGCCTGTTTATTTTTGTCACAATGATGTTAGAGGTTATATATTTAAATCCAAACTTTCATCTTCCTCCAAACTTAAGCAAGTTTTTTTTTTAGCCTAAAACAAACAAGAAAAATGTAAGCTCCCATGGATAAGGCAGGGACAAACAACCTTTATGGTTGTTCAGGTTAGTGGTTTTTTTGTGTGTATTTTGGATATATTTGGCCAAAACAAGATTGGTTACAACATATCACTTACATTTTTCTGTCTTTTCACTACGTGACCTTCCCCCTGACATCATTGAAACAACCAAATATAATTCTAATAAAACCTTTCGTAGCCATCTTTCGGGGTTACTATGTTTGACCCTTTGATATTGAAAACATTGGCTTTTATTGGAGTATTCTCTTGAGTGCACGTGTCTTACTGCAGCGTTTTTCTCTCCAAATTGATGCATACCAACATCCAGCCAGTTACCTCAGCATTGCAACACAGCATTTCCTTTGAACATTAGGAACATCTTGCTGCCAGGAAACTTCTTAACAAACATATTCATTACATGTTAAATATATTAATGCCTCTTCAGTTAAATATTAATGTTGATTGCCAGTTTTTGTTGCGATGAAGAGTTTGGTTAAACCCCAACATTGACCCTGTCATAAAAAAAAAACGACAAATTGACTATTAGCATTACATCAGTAAGTTATTAGCGGCTATAATGATGAGCTGAGACAAATTTTTACTCCAATCCAGAGCTGGCTATCATTCCTACCTCAGACAACTACGTACAGTGTAAAGATGAGAGTGTAGACCATTTAAAAATCAAAACTTTCCATTTTATAGAGTAATAAACAAAATACACGGCATCTTTATTAGTTGTAAACTTTTTACTTTTTTTGTACTTTTTACTTACTAAGTTTAGGAGTTTCATATAAGGACAATTGGACACTTTCCTTTGAAGCGAATTACTATTTTTTACCCAGAAGTTAACAAACTTGGCAGTTGTGTTATGAGAATCTGTTGCCCACATGGATTTTATCCCACTTGTCAAACCCAAATCTCTGCTCAGGGCAATAATGCTCATCTCTCTTTCTTATAAAGTTTCCCATCTGCTGTAACCTTTAGAACTGGAATCTCATCCATTTTAATGTTTCCCATCTCAGACTCCCTAAAATATATCTGCAGAGGGAAAGAGAGATGAAGGCGGGCAGAGAGGGAGGGAAAAGAGGGAGGGAAAGACCAACTCTTGGCCGAAGTCACATCTGAAACACTGACCTGGATAAATCAGGGAAACATAAACACATAGTTTCTGCAGGGAGAGGAGGGAGGGGGCGCTGCTGCCCCAAATATTCCACCCTGGGGACCCCAGCTAGAAGCAGAGGACCCCCTTATCCCACCTCCCCATCACAACCCGCTCTAATTATTTATTTTCCTAGGGTGTAAATGTCCTCCGGGGATTGCTGTGTAAAAGCCAACAGGTCCTCGGAGGTCACAACATCCCTATGGGATGGAAGAGGTATGAGGTTCATTGTTCACACACAAGAAACACAATCACACCAGCCAGCGCGAACATGCAGACACAGTCACACCAGCACATACACATAAACAAACACGTGCAAAGGTAAAAACGCAGGCACACATGCTAATCATGTGTTCATATCCACCAGTACCCCCCACGTCCACACGCACATATCCACAAACACGGCCCCCCACTCTCCTGTGCAGCCCACTGATTGTGTTTGTTGTCTCAGGGTTAGGTCTGTTGTTGATCCCCCGCGGGGCTTTTGGGCTGCTACGTTATCATGCGTAATCACTTCCATACCTTGACAGCTAAAGGTGTGTTGGTGAGTGCATGTGTGCGACTGCGCTGGTGTATACGTGTCAGGATCGGGCCGGAGGTGGCAGCAGGCGTCTGTCAGGGGTCTGTCTCCGCCTCAGGAATGAATATCATTTCAAACTAACCATCACCAGGTTTGAACAAAGCCGTGAAAGTAATTATTCAGGAGTTTAAATCAGTGTTTAAGATTTTACACAAATCACAGAGGATCTAGCCCAGCTTTAAGACCCTGTGAAGACTGTGAAAAAGTTTGGAAAGTCTGAACCTGAAAGGAAACTCAAAGAATACAAAGACATTTAAGAAGCTCTTCTCATCTTTTTATTTGTACTTGTTTAAAAACTTGAATACTCTCTTTAAAAGTTTTCTTAGCTGTCTCCATTTATTAGGGTCACTGGTGATTTTTAGGGCACTTTCACGGAGACCATCTATCAAGCAAAGAGGCTACAGGTTTCAGCCTGGAGGTATTGCAACTTATCCCAGTAAACTACCCCCTTGTTTTAAAGTAGGCTATATAGTAAATAACAATAATATTGGGTTCTTTTTAGCAGTTATCAGCCTTCAATGCCACACAAAATCTGCCAATTTCCTCCTAAATTCCATTTATGCTCTTTTGTATAAACGTTTTGCCTCAAACATTTTGTAATTTGAGGCTTTAATAAAGACAAGAGAAAATTTGCGTAACGTAAAACTTACTCAGAAGTGCTGATATAGGTGAACCAACAGTAAGATATGGGCTTATAATGCGAAATAAGACCATTAATGAGTCATAAATGGATTGTTGAGTCGATGCAATCAGTACTTTATGAAATGATTTACATTAATGCGCAATTAACAATTCACGACTATAATAAGTTTGAAATTTCCAGTCAATGGTGTTTTAACCACTGTAAAGAGGGCATGTTGTGTTCAAAATGTACGACAGAGTTTACTGCAGGGATCTTACAGTAATACGAGGGTGATGGAAAGGGACAAAAGGTGCAGGATAAGGTGACGGGGCAGCTGTGATGATCTTTACCACAGATGATGAGCACAGGAAGATTTACTTCAATTGTCATGCAATTGCACTTACAGGCGCTCGGCATTCCTCGGTACTCCTTTGGGCACAGTCTTCAAACCCAGACCCTGGCAGTCCACATGCGACCCGGAGCAGCTACACTTGTGTGGGCATCCATCCACCGACGCAGCACACACCAGCACAGCGAAAACCAGAACCCAAACCCGGCAAAGCGCGGCGCGCTTTTCCGGCCCGGTCGGAGGCATGATATCCACTGAAATTACTTCCAAACGAAGTTAATTGAAAATCCACGGGAGGAAATTACACGCTGTGGAAGTGAGAATCCTTTAAAAAAAAAAAAGGTCAAGAGAGGCCGTTCGACTGTGTAACGGGATTTAAAAAAAGAAGCCGAAATAAACTTAAATTCGCTGTTTACCAAAAGTTCACCAAACTTTCTCTCGAGAGACTCGTTCAGACAGTCTCCTTAAAACGCCCGCATGCCATTGAAGAAAATGAAGAACATGAGGATTCGGATGTGACACGCGAGAAAAAAAAAAAAAAAAAAAAAAAGTTTTAAAACATCAAACCGTGCGTCACACAGCTCGATGCGTAAAAGTCTCCACAAATGCTCCCCATTCACAAACTCTCCGAGAAGTTGTCAGCTTCAACTTTCCAAGGTGAGAGTGTTCAGCTGGGGTGTAACCTCCTTCCAGGGAACATCCCTCCGCTGCCGGCCGGGGAATAATAAAAAAAAAAAGTGAGGTGCAGAGAGAGTTGTAATCAGACAGAAAAAAAAAAAAAAAGTTGAGAGAGCGGAGGCGCAACATAGACTGTTAAGCCTGGAAGTTGTGAGAAGTGAGAGAGGCAGACAGATTTGTATTTAGGTTTCCCCCAAAATCCTCTCTTTCTCTCTCTCTCTCTCTCTCTCTCTCTCTCTCTCTCTCTCTCTCTCTCTCTCTCTCTCTCTCTCTCTCACACACACACACACACACACACACTGTTGATGTCACCTCACCAGTGAAGAGAGTCAGAGAGCTTCACAAACTTTCACTCTTCCCTTATCTTTCCCCAGAAACACCCTCCGCTGTATAAACTCGTCTACTTTCCCACACGGAAGGAAAAAAAAAAAAAAAAAACACTCTCCTTTCAGTCCACGGTAGCAGTGTACATAATTTAGCGACTTTCACAGCCACTCTTCCTCTTTTTTTTTTTTTTTTTTTTGTCACGGCCCATTTATCAACTTAATGATGTACTTTGCGATCATATTGGTTTTGAGGCATGGCTTATTTGAGCCATATCTCCAATGCATCATCCGGGGGGGGGTAGAGTCTGTGTGTGTCACTGATAAATGCGCCAACAGCCAGCAGATGACAGACACAATTCTGCCTGATAGATCAGTCAGAGTTGGTCGAAATGTAATTAAAGTTTGATGTATTTTTTAACGGTGTTGGCAAATTCAATGAAGCCATGAAGCCAAAAAAAAAAATGGATCATGACTTTTGGGGTTCGATTTTAATTGATCAAATGTAAGACTTCAGTTGCTGGTCAGACATTAAAACTCAAATATTTTACACAAACCTGGTTTTGAGTTGAAATAAACTTTCCACATGATTGAGGTTTTGATTTAGGATGATAAGATATTTAGAAAAAAGTTTCAGTTCATGCTCATCCTACAACTATTCTTCTTTGCTACAATGATTTCCCCCACTTTACTTTCTGTTGGGACAGATTGCAGTGAAATAAGACTTTTCAGAGCAGACTCATAAAAAAAGAGTTGCAACAGTTGCAGTACTGCTGCTGCCCTCTATTGGCAGAAAGAAAAAGGGAACTAAAGAGTGGAGACAATTCAATCTGCAGCTACAGTAATACAATAATTTCACTCCTAATTAAATGAGTGTCCTCTAAATTAGTCCAATTCATTTGGGGATTTTTTTTTTTGTGCAAGTATCGCAAATGTGAAAAGCTTTGTCGTCAGCAGTGTCTCGCTCTGTAATGAACAGTGGGAAGTTCATAAATATTGTAATGCCTGGAACCCAAACAGAGTAATTTAGTGTCTCATTCTAGAACTGGAGCTAATTAAAACATCAGTTTTCCTGTCAGTCGTGGACGCAGCAGAGGCAGACTCGTAGCCAGTTTAATATTTGATCATTTCAATGCTTCAGTAAACAAGTTTATTGTGATGTTCCAGATAAACTCAACAAAGCTTTTGTAAAACTACCATCGTTTGATTAAGACTTTTATGGTTTGGCTTTCTATATTCAACGGAGGTCTGCTGGGTCACTTTGGTATATACAATTTCATTTTACTTTATCAATACCAGTGTGGGTCGTTTGGTGTCATTTTGTTAAAAAAAAAAAAAAAAGGAAGACAAATCTGAGTAAAAATTTGCAAAGTATAAACATTGACCGAGGATTGCGTGACTAATTCTTACCAATTTAGAATTGTATGAATGTGTCACATGTAAACTAACGAAACCTTTTTGGGGAAATTCACCCCAAAGTCAGACCTATTTAAAAAAAAAAAAAAAAAAAAAAAAGGTCCCTAATACAATCAGCAGAACTACCGTAAGGACAGAAGAAAAAGAGGCTGCTTTGAAACTATTTTCAACTGTGTCGATGGCAGCTGCAGGGCAAGCAGAGCGGCACTGCCTTCTACACAGCAGCTAATTTAAACTCCTCCTGGGAGATCCCCAGGTGCCCTACGGCATACAGGGAAACTGAATCCCTCCAGTGTCTCCTGGGTCACCCCGAGGTTTCCTCCCTGCTGGCGGTGCCCAGGAAGGCACAGCAGGGAGCAGCCCGTCAAGGAGATTATACCTGGTCTCTCTGTGGGAAAATCCCATTTGGCTGCTTCCACCAGAGTCTTAAATGCTATGATGGTGCAAGAAACCCTGGCAAATAACATCCCACAGGGAAAAGCATTTGGGGCTAATCAGACAGTCAAAGCGTGGCCATCACAGCGTACATGAACCCTCTCAAAAAACTCTATCATCAAGTATCATTACATTTACATAGAAATCAAAGCAGTTTATCAGGGTGTCAACACTTAAACATGTCTTTACACATTATATCCATCCATATCAGATGGGCTTTCTTTCTCCGTGTATGTTTTGACAATGAGCTACATGTACCGCACACACAACACGCACATATTGCTTCCCATTCAGGGAAAATGAGCATGAAACACCAGAGGACACCAGAAAGCCAGTACGCAACAAACACAGACAGACTGGTAGAAGAGACTGCTGCCATTCCTGACTCCCAGATCCTCAAGGACAACAGGAGGGGTTCATACGGGAGTGTAACTTTATTAGCTTTTATCATTTCAAATAGTTTGTTTGGCGTGGCAAACACCATGAACAGGTTTGTGTTTTGTTTTGAATTACCTACTTTTATAGCTCAATTATTATAATATATAAGAATTTTCCCCATTCGGATAGGTTAGCTCATACATAAGTTGAATATGAAAATAAGAACAACAACAACAAAAAAATCATTTTTATATGTGTATTTGCAAATGTAGCGAACAGGACTTGAAAATGAGCTGAAATTGAGACAACGAATTAGTGACAAACAATTTCTTCCATGCAAAAGGAGACACGTTTACAAAAAAGGAAAAGAAAAGAAAAAAAAAAGTGGTCAGCGAGAAAAGCCCCCTTTCTGACAGCAACAAGAACTGGGCAAACAAATAATGAGAAAAGAAAAATCACCACCACAAAAACAACACACTGGAACACTCAAAACGAAGAAGCGATCATCTTTTTTTTTTTCCTGAAACAAACCGCTGCTTATGTGTGTTTGAAACTGCTCTCTGACGGCTTTGTTTGGGCTCATTGGGATAAGATGCATGTCATTAACTTTTTGAGGTTGAGGGTTTGAAATTTGGTTCAGGACCTTTGATTCATGATCCCCTCCTCGAACATTTTCTCCTGGGGTCTCCGTTATATTTCAGCGGGTAAAGCGGAAAAACCAAAAACACGCGGGGCGCTTTGCAAAATGAGACATTAAGCGTTTGTGAAGTGAATGGAGTTGGCTGCTGCTGAACTTCTCACACCACATAACTACTGCCACTCTTTCCCTCTCTTTTTTTTTTATTTTTTATTTCTTTCCTCACTCTCTCTCTCGCCATCCCTCCGGTGCCCTGTTCCGACCCTCCATCTCATTCTCTCTGCTTTTAATCTCTCAAACTTCCTCTCTTTCTCTTCCCGTCTGCCTCTCAACAACACATTCCGCTTTTATTTCTCCTTTTCCTTCCCTAATATCCCATCACCTTTCTTCGTATGTAATTCCCTCTTCTTTTTTTTTCTTTTTTTTTTTTACTTGTGTCCCAGTCTCTGTATTTTTTATGAGCTGAGAGACAGTGTTCAACTAATTAGTATGTTTCTGTGGTGCAGGACCGAGCCAGCGACCGCAGTCACAGCTTCACGCTTCACTGCTCACACACACTCGTGTGCACGCACAGCGGCAGGGACACACACATTAATATCTCGCTGTCACATGGAATTTCCTCTCTGTTGACCAAGCCTCTCTCGCATATGCATAAGACAAAGAAATATTCCGGTCCGGGCTCCGTTGGAATTACATTTACAATGGACGATAATAGAGGACCTGATCCGAATCCAAAGCCATCATTCTGTGCCAATGTAGGATGTAATGTGTCATTAAGGTAAACCGGTGTAAGATAACGGCGTAACATGCAGGTTCCATCTTGATGCCAGGGACTAGAGCTTGAAGTCCCAGCTCAGGTGAGGCTTTTTAAAAGGATTAACAAGGACAGCAATGTTCTTCTAACACAAATCTTCCTGATTCTGATCATGCCTTCAAGGCATGCACAGATTTGTGGGAATAATAAACACATTATATGTCCTTTGTCTCGATGTAATGTGCCTGTGTGTGCCTTCCAAAACCATAACAAATCCCCACTAATATCCATATATCAGTTTTATGATGTGTAACTGTTTGGTGAGGTTTGGTTACGCTTGGGCATAAAGATGGTGAGGTTTGAGTTTGGGTTCGAGTTTGGGTTCAAGTAAGTCCGAGTGCACCGCTTGGTTAAGGTTAGGGGACTCTGTCGTCATGGATACAGTCATTAACATGTGGTCAAGACTGACGACAAGCAACACTGACTTGTGGTTGGAACTGGGAAACAAAGCATCATCTTTGGAAGTGCTTTGTTGAGGCTAGAGGGCCTTCATCGTCATGGTTACAATAATAAACACACAGTTAAGGTTACGAATAGTGATGGTTAAAAGAAACAAAAAGCAATCTCCCATGTCAAGGTCCAGAGTTTAGTTGATCCCTCCATCCCAGTCGCCTCTTTATGCGGACCGTGTGACTCCCTAACATCACCTGACCTCCTCTTTTGCTACTGTCATAATTATTACAACTGCTAGAGAGTTTTATCACTTGAACATAAGCGGGGGATTTGCTGAAACTGTCATCCTTTTTAAGTGGACAGTCTGAAGGAAAGTGTGTGAGGAAGAGTAGCTGCTGAAGGACAAGACAAACTCCCGACAGTGCAAAGTTTTTCATTTCCTCCCTTTCTTTCCACTTTTCTACTACAGTTTCTCGTCTTCATTTCCTTCCTTTTTTTTTTTTACTCTTTGTACGTGTTGGCACCAAAAGAAAAAATAAAGAAAACAACAAAGCAGAGAAGTTTTGAACATCTCAAACAAAGTTAATTCCGTGTTGCATTTTTCAGAACATACTCCAAGACCGGCTAAAAACTACCACTGTATAATGAATCTCACTTTACGTGCAAATGTCAGAGTTCAGTGAAGTTGCCCTCTAAAGTGCTATACAGGATTATTTTGCCAAATTTATTGATCGAGGTTTATTCCACTGAAATGCATTTAAAGTTACAATGGTTTCTCTTTGGCGATACCTATGGCCAGCAGTAATTGCCGATGTGTTCTTATGGTGGGTTCAGACCAAATGGCGAAGCAAATTATTCCCCGCGGGACAATTGCATACAAAGTCAATGCAAAGACGCAAATGTTGGCGAATTCGACGTCACAGCTGGTTTGCCGCTTGGCTCCAGCTCTATAACCGGTCAAGGTCACCAGTACACATGGAAGAAAAAAAAATGAGGGAATGACGTCTTCTGAGATACTAGCAGAGACAAGAAAAAACTAAAACAGTACACTGCTTCACACACAAGTGAGTTGCAGTGCGAGCCAACCCTCCACCTACCCTCCACCAACCCTCTCTGGCAGATCAACCACTGCTGGGGGACAGAAAATGTGTCGCGAATAATTTTGCACCGCTTGTGATTTTTAAAATTCGGAATACTGCAATTGCGATTGTAAAATTTGACTAAGATGGATTTGATAATGCTGGAATGACCATTTGTCCTGGTTTTCTCTTACTTATACACTTCCCACTTCCTGCCTCTCATCACGACCCTTTTCTTTTCCCACATACTTTTCTCTCCTCTTCTTCTCTCCTTTCATCCCAGCAATGGACAGATTAGAGAATAATTGGTGGAAAGTTTGGAGTTCTCTTCACACTGGGCCTCATCTATTTAAATAGCTTGATATCTGATGGCACATTAATGGTTCATGCAACACAGCTGTGTGTGTGCGTGCCATGCCGTGTGTGTGTGTGTGTGTGTGTGTGTGTGTGTGTGTGTGTGTGTGTGTGTGTGTGTGTGTGTGTGTGTGTGTGTGTGTGTGTGTGTGTGTGTGTGTGTGTGTGTGTGTGTGTGTGTGTGTTCTTGTGGTTTATTAGCACAGGTAATGTGTGAGCGCCTAATTTTGTATTTTTCTTATGTCAGTGATAAAGTAGGTCCTCAAACGTGTGTGTCTGGATGTGTGTGAGAGAGATGAGTGTGGTTTAATGAACCTTTTAGTTGGACAGATCTTTGGCGAAGCTCTACTGTGGCCCCTGCAAGGCTATTATCTCCACATACACTGCGTACACACTTGCTTTGTGTGTGTGTGTGTGTGTGTGTGTGTGTGTGTGAGAGAGGGGGAGAGAAGAGACAGCCAACTTTTGAAGGGGCTATCATAAAATCCACATGTCGTTTCAAACACACACACACACACACACACACACACACACACACACACACACACACACACACACACACACACACACACACACACACACACACACACACACACACACACACACACACACACACACACACTCGCATGATTCTGCTTATGTGTACTGACAAAGGAGCACATGTGAAGCTTTTTTTTTTTTTTGCTGAAGAGAACACTGACCAAGAAATTTCTCATAAGTTATCCTCTTTTCATCTAACTAGTCGAACTGCAGGAGTAACATAAGCTCTCATTCTAGCCCCAATTTCACTCCATCTTTCAGCTCTTGTCCAACTTCATTACATATTTAATGCTAGCTACTGATGAATTTACCTGCCATGTTAAATTCCAACAGGTGTGACTCTTAAGCTCAGTTCAGACCGAAACTTTGCAACGGGACGAAACTGTTTGAGAGCGTTGCGGGGAAAACTTTGTGCAGCAATGACGGCTGTCCTGTATCTCTTGATGTAGACCAGAAGATGGTGTTGCCTGCGACTCAACTAGAAAAGTTGCAAGCGGGCACTTTTAGTTCAGTTGTTGTTGTTTTTTTGGTCATTAGAGAAGACAGCATGTCCTCTAAACAATGGAAGTGTTCCAGAAAAAGTCGGTGAGATCTCCTGTCCCAAGTTCACGGCATAAATTTGCATGAGCCCAGTGGGTACGCTGTCGAAGCTCCCAGGGGCAGCTCAAAATTTTTCTACACCATGTTTTTTTTTTTTTTTTTTTATGTTTTCGCGATTACATCACTTCTAAAAATGCAGCAGTTGCAAGTAACTCTCGATCACTAACTTCATTCATCTTTTTAAGATGCCGCAAATTATATCCAGCTACAAAAAAAAGTCTCGTTGCGAATGTTTGGTCTGACTTGTCCCTTAGGCTTGACTTTAATTCTGAATTAAGAAGTGCAAATAAGTCCTCACAAGGGTGACTGATTGTCAGAGACCCATTTACGTCCAAAGCAAACTGTCCCCCAAACCTCCTTTTACACCTCTTAGTAATTTCCCCCTCACATTACAGGAAATGCAAAAATTGCAGCACACATGAGGTGTCCTATTCCTGAGGAAACAACTGTTTTCCACTGATTATCCACAAACTCTATTCCAGCCTTGCCTTCATTTCACAGTAGATCAACTCTACTCTTGATTATTTTACTTTAGATTTGCTAGTCTATCTCTATTCTCTCTATTTAATCTATCTGCTCCAGTTAACCCAATTTCACTTAGTAGTAACTCTAATTATTTTACACTCGACATTATGATGCAGCGTGCGCCCACTCCTCCAATGAACCAATGTCCCCAGAAAGTCCACAACTCAAGTTGAATAATGCACAGCGCTCTTCTCAAATATAGTAACCCAAGTGCACACAAACGCACACACACAGACACACACTTGTGTTTCTTAAAGGGCAGTTAAATAACTCCATATGCTCCTCCAGCGTCTTTGTTTCAATGCAAGGATTTTTTTTTTCTCTTGCTGCTTCCCATGTTGTGTTTGATTGATGGTCTAATTTGCTAGAATATCACACTGACACACACACACAAAGACACTCACACACACACACACACACACCATCAAACTGAAATCCTGGTGTTGTGTTAGAAGGATTATTTTGCCCAGGCAGATCCAAATGTCTCTAGACAGGCTGAGTCAGTGATACTCTTATAGTGTGTTTCACTCGTTCACAAATAGTGAAAGAAAACCTAACTAAGACTCTATTACAGTGTGATATGCGTTTCAAAAATTTATCGGAAATATTTCTCTGTCTGTGTGACTTGGCCTCAACATCTCTCCTCTGTCGATCTCCTGAAACACAAGTACATCTTAAAAGACCTGGAAACACTTAAGAAAGCCACACAGTACAGTTCTGCAGAGCAATTTGTTATTTGTTGCAGGTCTTGAACACATACAAGTACACACACACACACACACACACACACACACACACACACACACACACACACACACACACACACACACACACACACACACACACACAAACACTACGTATAATGGCTGGGCAGCCGTGTGTTTGTGTGATTTAGGGTTCAGCAATAATAACTCATTAAACTCTAACCTCTGTGATTAAACTACTGATTGAGCAGCACATCTGCACAGCTGACCCTTTGTGTGTGTGTGTGTGTGTGTGTGTGTGTGTGTGTGTGTGTGTGTGTGTGTGTGTGTGTGTGTGTGTGTGTGTGTGTGTGTGTGTGTGTGTGTGTGTGTGTGTGTGTGTACCACAGCCCCAAGCTATTTACTGACAGACACAACAGCATTTGTCTGCAGACAGTGCGACAGGAAACAAGCCTCTATGAGCCCGTGTCTGTGTGTGTTTATGTGTAATGGCCAAGAATATTACCGATACATTTGTGATTACAATTCATGTTCTCTTTTTCTCCCATTTCCTCACATCACTGATGCACGACTGGAGGAAAATGTTGGCCAAGGCCTGAAATATAGGTTATTTCCGGTTCATTTCTGACATGTTTTGATAGTTACATCAATAAAATATCTTTGTATTGTCAGCAAGTGGTTTAGAGTCGGAAGGAGGTAAAAGACAAAAAGAAAGAGAACTATTTATAGGTTGTTCTTAATGGCAAATGGCCAAATAAAATATTTCTATTCCTACTGGTAGCAGAATCCCCAATTGCTAGAAAAACCCACAAAAAACACGCAAGCACACACGCACGCACACACACACACACACACACACACACACACACACACACACACACACACACACACACACACACTAAAGATTCATTATAACTGCATTTACAATCCTTTGTCTGACAGGAAAAAACAGAGCTGAGTAAACAGAAGTGTGTGAAGCCAAAAATGACAAAAAAGTCTGAAGTTACTGAAGTTACACTGTATTTGAAACAATAGTGTGTTTCTGATTTTGCACTTAGAGTTTGTTCTTTCTATGTACTTGTATTTGAATATTCTGAAATGTATGTAAAGTATTGGCAAATTTTAAGTGTGCTGACAACTACAGTGAGGACATCAATAATGCCTTTGTTGAAGTTGTAGCTAATGAGTTAATCCCTATATACTCTATATATATGTTTTATCATTGCCCTGAGTCAACCCAAAATTGGCACAGAATAACTTTCAATAAATCTGTGTCATCTTCAGTTAATCTGAACAGAAAGTTAATCATTTCGATCTAGAATCATTTCCCCTCCGTGGGGAATCTAGGACACCGAGTATGCATGTGTTTCAATGTGTTTGTGTGTGCGAGCATTCGGTGCAGAGGTTAACCGCTTCCTTTTCCTCCCTAACGAGGAACAGTCAGAGGTCACGAGACAAATGAAGGGAGAGGAGGGAAGAGGGATCAAGGGATACATTGTAAAAGGAGGCAGGGAAGAAGACTGTGGACTGATTGGAAGGGAGACGTCTAATAATGTCTATAAATAACCAGGTGACGAGTGGCAGCAGAGGTGGGCGATTTCACTAAATTTGATTTCAATATCGAGTAATACCAGGGCCAGGATCCCCGATGTCAGTGTTTCCCCCACCATTGTCTTGGGAGGGCGGGCCGCCCCGCCAACGGGCCTCCTGCCCCCCTGAAAGAAACAAAATATGAACGTACTCATAGAACTGAAGTTACGTCCAGTAACTACTATTTATTTACTTGGTGCCTGTGCACCCGTTTCATTTCAGTTCAGTGTGAGACACACTGTCTGTCTCGGGGAAACACTGAATATTAAAGTATTTGATTTTTTTAAACAGATAATGTACTATTGCAGTTTCTTCATGTATGAATGTATAAATGTATTATTAATCGGCTGCATCTGAATACTGTGTATTTAGTGGCTGCCTACTTTGCCAAACATGAGGTATTTTTCTAAACTAATCTCTGATAATTACTATATGACATGCAAGGTTAAACCCAGTTTGCTCGTAATGGTAAATAATAAAATGTAAATCATGCGAATTCTCTGAACAATGAGATGGTTACTGCTAACATACAGAGGATCCTCACTGCAGAGCCAATAAACATGTCATATCACCACTTTGATTGGTGTCAACAAGAAAAATCAACAGACTTCACCACAGAAGTTAAGATAGCTCAAAGGTTCAAAAGTGTGAAATCTGAATAAACATATCTGCCTTTTCATCCCTCTTCAATCCTGTACTTTCCCTTCCTCTGTCACTCTCCCTCCATCCATCTTTGCACTTTCCTTCAAGTCTGTCTACATTCTTCTCTATCAGATGGCTGCAGTCTTATCGGTGTGGAGGTGCTGAGTACTGAGCAGCTCCACAGCTCCACCGTAACAACAACACATTCCTGTCCGCTGTGTGTCTCTGTATGTGTGTGTGTCTCTGTATGTGTGTGTGTCGGTGTATATGTGTGTGTGTGTTTAAGATATGGAAGCAAAGTTAACGGAGGTGTTTTAAAGTCTGCGTGACCATGTCACGGGGGAAATAGAAAGACGGCGTCTGTTTTCGCGAGGTGTGGGTGTGTGTTTGTAGTGATATGAAAGTGATGCGAAAATAAGCGTACGTGGGTGTGTGTGTGTGTGTGTGTGTGTGTGTGTGTGTGTGTGTGTGTGTGTGTGTGTGTGTGTGTGTGTGTGTGTGTGTGTGTGTGTGTGTGTGTTTGGTGTGGACACATTCCTCTTCGCCACTTTCAAACCCGGCTGACTCTGCTCTGAAGGCCAATCAAAACAGACGTAAATCGCGGTTGGATATAAAAGCCATGCCGCAGCAGAGGACGGTGTGTGTGTGTGTGTGTGTGTGTGTGTGTGTGTGTGTGTGTGTGTGTGTGTGTGTGTGTGTGTGTGTGTGTGTGTGTGTGTGTGTGTGTGTGTGTGTGTGTGTGTGTGTGTTTTGTGTGTTTTTTTGGGGCACTCAAATGTGGGTATGATACAAGAAAAAAAAACTTCAGTGTTAATTTAGAAGCATAAGATAAAATGAGGTCTTCTAATTACAAAATCATTGAGAAAGAATTCAGTTTAGTTGGTTTTAAAATCATCCTCGTCGCATCACAAATACCAGAATATTAACAGGATCTTTACGATTAGCATTGTGCAAGGGTCGTGTAACAGTTTGCACAATGTACAAGAACAGAAAATTTCCTTTTAAACTTTTAAATCAGTGTCAAAATTGTATCAAATGATCTGGTTTCAGTGCAGAGAAACCTGTAATGAAACTAAGCACTTGTTAAATGCTCTGACACAAATCTGAGCTGACTTTACCCCGTTCAACTGCCAGCACGGATCACTGGCTAATTCACAGCATGTTACCTGATCCATCGAGGGAATACCATCACAGGTGTGTGTGTGTGTGTGTGTGTGTGTGTGTGTGTGTGTGTGTGTGTGTGTGTGTGTGTGTGTGTGTGTGTGTGTGTGTGTGTGTGTGTGTGTGTGTGTGTAGGTTACAGGATCTAGGGTAATGCTATTACTCTATCAGCATCTCATTTCCACCCCCAGTTCTATACCTGTGATGCTATCTGCTCCATTTATAAAGATATGATTACAAGCATGCAGCTTTTCAGCCTGGTATGAGACGTGCATACCTGAACGTGTGTGCGTGTGTGCGTGCGTGTGTGTGTGTGTGTATGCGCGCGTGTGTGTGTGTGTGTGTGTGTGCGCGCGTGTGTGTGTGTGTGTGTGTAAGGATGTGTGTGTTACCGTCAGAGCTATGTTTTCCCATTATGACTGCTGACAGTGCCTCAGGGTAGTTTAAAAAGATGTATTAGAAGTGAAATGTGAAAATAATTTCATCATGAAAAGGAATTTCTTGCACACAACACTGCTATAAAACTGCATTTAAGACAAAACGGTAATGCAGGGTTTATGTTAACAGACTACTCTGAATACAGTGGGATTATATTGAAGGTCAGACGGATCTCAACGCAGAACAGTGTCGTGCTCCAGTTTTTATTTATGTCAACAGGGATTAGGTAAATTATACCAAATGCTTTTTTATGTAAAATGTGCATTTTAAAAAAAAATTATATTTATACTTTCACTACCTCTATTTTTATTCTGTAATTTTGTATTGCTTCTGCCGTATCTTCCACGCTGCTATAATAAAAAAAAAAAATGTCACCTTGCGTGATCAATAAAGTCTGTCTGTCTGTCTATCAATAGACAGTAATTAAAACAACTCGGCAGGAGTACCAGAAGAACACAGGACTGAAAGAGAAACACAACAGACAAAAAAAAATAATAAATAAATTTAAAAAAAAAAGTGGATGACAGTCAGACATTCAGAGAGGTTCACAGAAGAGAGCATAATGAATGACAGGGAAAGGCCAGAGCCCTTTGGTCAAAACAGAGTGTAAAAACAAACATTAACATTCTCTCTCCCAGAGCTTTCTGTCAAACCCAAAAGCAGAAGTAGTCAGGTGAGGGACAGAGAAGCAGGGAACGGAAATGAAGAAGACATGCTTTGTTCTCCCTCATAACAACAAGCTCTTCTCTTCTCCCTCAACAAAAAGTAATTGCCCTCGAGCAGCAGAACACTGAACCCCTCGGTGCTCCAGAGGAGCTGCTCTGTGGTCAGCACTACAAGATTACACTTGAACTGGGCAGCTCCCAGGTGTGTGTGTTTGATGTGTGACCCCTTGTTCCTCTGTGAATATCCCCCAATCCATTCCTGTAAAGGAGAGCGGGGCAGAGGAAGGGTCCTTTTCTACAACATCAGACGTTTACACCACGCCACTGATTTATGCCACATTTGTACACTTAGGATTTCCACACATATTTGCTGATGTTGATATTAAAAACCCTCAGAACTATTTATATAATAAACTGAACAAATTTGTTTTTGATAACTACTGACCACCTCTAGTCCTTCCTGGAAAGAAAAAAAAGCACATTTGTATATGACTGTTCAAAGATAATTCAGACTTGACACTAAAAGATGTATTAGAAGTGAAATGTGAAAATAATAATTTAGGTGTTTTCTACCATAGTGATTCACAGCATGCCTGTCATTCATCCAAAGAGCACCTCTTTGTCAATATGTGAACACGAGGAGCTGCAGACTGAACCAACAACATTTCAATCAATAAACCACAGCTGCTGAGACTTGAACGAGTCGATTGCAGAAAAGATTTCAAATCTTGACTTGGAGCTGTGAGATTTGACTTCAAGTACTTGACATTTGACCCCTCAGACTTGACCTGACACTTGAAAGCAAAATCATTCAAGTGTGACCATTTGACTTTTTAGAATATCAAAACTAAACGATGTAATCACGTGCAGCATTGCATCACCAAAGAGCACGAATCTTTAATTGCTGGATCCAAACATTTAAATTAGTCTCAATCTTTTCCATACAAAGACAACTACTACCGTAACTTAATCAAAATTAAAACTGCAAGCAGTGGTATGCAGGCCCTCGTACGCTGCACGTCGGGGATCCAGCGGGTCGGTGTCGCCGGCTCCCCGACATGCAGCATGCCAAGGTCTGCATATTCCCGCTTGCAGTTTTAATTGTTTTCTCAATCTTGTTCCTTAAACGTCTTTAACAAAAAAAAAGACTTTTTTTTTATGGATTTAACATCTTCAAAAACTAATGAAAGTTGGTGCCTGATGCATGTTTGATGAGGTTTGGACCATCATTTGACCTTAAACATCAACTTCCTGTGTCACGGCGAAACATCAAATTTAGCTGCATCGCCCTGGCAATACTCTATACTCTATACTCTATACTCTATACTCTATACAAAAATTAATTTTGGCTCACTTTTTGGACGACATGCTATGGTATGACTTTTTATCATATTTTGGACAGTATACTTTGGATATTTTGGATGACTTTTTTTAATCACTTTTTTATCATTTAATAATGATAAAACACTTTTCTGAACTGTCATGAATGCCTCAAGTTACTTCCGCACAAAAGAAAAGACTCTTTTTTTTGGTTTTGTATTGTTGTTGACCTTTGGTTTGGTGTTAGTATGACTGCACATATAAACCCGAACAAGTACAACATGTGTGAATCGCCAAAAATGGCGACTAAATTCAAAATGGCGGACTTCCTGTTGAGTTGACGTAATGGTGCAATGTAACTTTTTTGTACATCTCGGTGTGATACACATGTCCACCGAACTTCGTGCATGTAGGTAAATGCAGCTGCCGGGGCATCTGTTTAGGGGGCGGTAGCGAGCCATTTGGCCACGCCCACTCGCGACTCCACTAAAATAACAAAAATGTAGCCAGGAGAGACTGTGTGTACCAACTTTCATGAGTTTTTGAATATGATAAAGCCTCCAAAAATGCAGTTGTTTACGGAGAACCATAATAATCGCTTGGATAACAATAGGTCTTTTGCACCATCGGTGCTCGTTACCTAAATATTCAAATGGTTTTGAAATAATTTGGAGATTTGAGGACTTACGACCCCAGTGGATGAGACCAGTGCAGGTTCCTCCAAACTGAGGGTCATGCCGTGGTGAAATGTGATGCTCTGTCTTCATGTAATCACCTGTTCTGTGAGCGGTCAAAGCAGTCTGTGAAGGAAGATAAAAAAATAAAAAAGTTACCATTTGTCACTGCTTTCGCTAAAAGCATAAATCAGAAAGGCTTTAGATTTTTATCTGCCTTGTCTGGCGCGCTAAAAATCCATCATCATTTCAGTATCTGTTTGACAATCGTAGATTGATTGATATTGACTGAAATCAATCCAGTTAGGACTGTAATTTCCACTGTTTTATTTTTACTCCAGTGAGACTGAAACACTGCAGTAATAACATCAAAGCAATGGGCCTGCTGGTAACAGGCAACACCAGCTCACCAGGAGTCTCCAATGGCAGGACGCACACACAAGTGAACATGCACAGCTCTACGCTGCTGGCTTATCTCTGATCCGCCATCTCCCTTCCTGTGGTTTGGATCTGATGAAGCCCTGTACTTCAAAGTTTATATGTGTGTGTGTGTGTGTGTGTGTGTGTGTGTGTGTGTGTGTGTGTGTGTGTGTGTGTGTGTGTGTGTGTGTGTGTGTGTGTGTGTGTGTGCGCTCGTACTGTACGTGCACTTGGACGCAGGACGTAATGGAAAGCACCTGCGCTCACCGAGGCAGGGAAATATTTTGTGTGAAACAATGAGGAGACGTGGATGGATGAATGAATGCATTGATGGAGAGATTGAAGAAAGGATGGATGGGTAAATGAAAATGTGTTTTTTTTTTTTATCTGTAACACAATTTTTACAAAGCAGTTTTGTCGGTAAAGGCTTGGAAATGAATGATATTAGACCTGACTTGATAGAGAGACGGATGGCTGGAAAAAAAAAAAAAAGTACAGAAACATCCAGACTGGGGGGGCTCCCTGAGGATAAAACAAGGAGATGAATGGGTTTGGAAGCAAAGGGAGAAAGGCTATGGAAGGATTGGAAGCGTGGACAGAGGGATGGAAAGAGTGAGGAGGACGGGGATAAAGGAGATTGAAAGAGGGATAGTCGTGATCAGATAAAGCAAAAATAAAGATGGAAATATAGAAACACAGGAGGAAAGAATAAGGAAGAGAGGATTTTAAGTGTCTGAGGGGATCGTACGCACACAAGCCTGAGCGATGGATGAAGGGATGGTTGGGTGGATGAGGAGGATCGAGAAGATTTCAGAGAGTAAATGAGAGACAATTGAGGCAAAGGGTGAGGCAGATTTCAGACAGAGTTAGTTCTCATGACTGGAGATTTGAAGGGTTTTGGAGCAGTTTGAAAGAGTTTGAGACGTGTGGACCCAGCAGCGCTCTTTCATTTGTTATTCTTTATTTTACAGTGGATATAGACAGGAAGTATGGGCGACGGAGAGAGTTAGTCTCTCTTGGAAATATACGGGATGTTCCAAAACACAGTGTGCCTCAATATATACTTAGTTTTGCACAGTTGTTAGTATGCCTGCCATAAACAAGAGGCCATCAGTGGAAGATTGACAGCCTTTCCTGGCTTCATCTTTGTGAGCCACTGTTACATTTTGGTGGGTGTTTTTCTGGAGCAGCTTCTCAACTCAAAGGAGGAAGGCCAGTGTTCTTTATACACAAACTTGAACAGTTTCTCAAAACAGTCGAGGAATGACTGATGATAAGTGAAAATTGCTCGATTTTTTTAAAAAGTGAAGGAGCTCCTACTGGAATTACATAATGACAGTACAAATTTATCTAAATTCATGGTAATCAGATCATTCGATTTTAAATTTGAGTTTTTGCTTGAGAGCAATAGATTAAAGGATCATCAAAAAAAGTGGAGTAAAGGCGACTCCGCCCACCTATTGATCACAGCTTCAGTCTTGGCTGATTATAGTCTCGAAATCTTGTCAGCATGAAGGTTTGCTCAGCAATTTTGAAGGGTGAACCAATCAGCAACCAATGGGACATGTAGTTTCAACAATGGTGGCGGATGGAAAGCCAGATGTAGCGGTACCAACAGTTGTACCAACGCTAGCAAATATCAAGGATTTGAAGGCGGAGCTAGAACAAAGGCTTTACATCATTTATCGGCATGGTGTTGCACTCGGCTCACATTGGTCGAGGGTCTCTGTTGTTTACAGCTCGGTGAGTTTCACCGCACAACATATGTAATATGGTGGTCAGTGCCAACTGGTTGAAGGTTGCTTCAGTAGTTTAAAAATGTACCCAAAGTCGATATAAATATCAAATGAATAAAATGTAAAATACATTTTTAATTCAAATATTTCTAAATTCACATTCACATAAATTTAAGCCCTTAGAAATACTGGATTTTTCTAGGGCCTCATGTTTTTCCTTTATTCTTCAAGTGGTACATTTTTACAATTTCTATTTCCATTTCGGTTTTGGGTGTTGTTCTCTAAATGTGCCTCCTTTTTCGATTTACTATTACAGAACAACATTTTTTTATCTTCATATTATTTTAATGGTTGGTGTTAGATTGGATCCGCTGGAGGGACACAAACTAAAAACTGTGATTGGTTGTAAAGTGTACACTGCTGTAATTTATTTTTTTCACTATCTGTATCCTTAATTCTAACCCTGACCTTAAAACTCCTATAACATAACAACCAATCACAGGTAAAGTGTCCCTACTGCTGAGCCAATCTAGCACCAACTATTCAAATGAGAGGTTCAACTTCCTGTCTTTAATCCTCCATCATATCCACATGGAACTGGATTTTATAAAGGGTTACTAAACATCACACAAACTGTCCCTGTTCCCATAATAATATTTTCGGAGAATTTCCAATCGGCCTCTCCTTACTGATTCAATCAGACCCACCAGTTCTCCTGAGTAATCTATCAAGTTAACACACGCACGCACACACACACACACACACACACACACACACACACACACACACACACACACACACACACACACACACACACACACACACACACACACACACACACACACTTGGATTTTACCCTTTTTAACAAGGGGTCACAGGAAGGAAGGGTTTGTTTTTATTGAGTGGTGTTGGTGGTCTCACTCTTGGATCTCATTTCCCAGAGGATGATCAGTTAAATCCCAAAATGATTCACACAGTACAGGAAAATTCCAACATTTACATTACTCTTTTCTGGCAACAATCAAACTCTACTGTGTATAACTAATGTTTATACCTACATTAATAATGAATATCTCAAGTGTAACAATTTGCAATGTAACAAAATATGTACATTAGAAAATAAGCATTGAATGACTAAGATCATCAATAATATACGTAAACGTCAGATGTTGCTCTCCTTTGTGTTCCCGGAACAAAAACGTTGTCTCCCAATGTGCAAGTTATTAAGAAACTAAAACTTTGTAATAATAGTCTCTTCTTCTCGTGCCAAAGCGGGATGACTGATACCATTAAACATCAGTAGAAGTCTGAGTCACAGACTCCATTAATGGAAGTGATGAAACGCATGCACATCCAAGTGGTGTTTTCCTGAGGGTTGTTGGGATGTTTGTTTTAGAGCAAGAGAGTGAAAGACAGATGGAGAGGAATGAGTGTGAAAGGGGCAGAAAGTAGAAATGCTCTCCAAGAGTGAGTGGGAATAGATAAATAACAAGCATTCATTTGACAGAGCAAGAGAAAGCCCCTTTAGAAAGTGGCTTATTAGATTTCACTGTACTTTCCTTATAAAGCCAGGAGTTTGGGACAAAATTATATGTTTCCGCGCACTGTTAGCAAAAAATTCTGCATTGAGAGGCAAAAGCAAAGACATTTGTCTCAAATGTGGAGCAGGCTGGCTATTCATTTTGAGCAGAAACCCATGTAATTTACTGCTTTCCCAAGCACAATGTAAACTAAATTACGGGTTGTAATACAATGCATGACTTACGTTGATAACAAGGCCATTCAGCTACAAGGGAAAGAGTCAGAGGGTTGGCCCGTGCCCATGTGAAAGCACACAAGTCTTTATCACATATACGCACACCCTCACAGACACACAAATCATTGTCAAGTTTAAATATGACACTGTAACCTTTGCTACAAATGCCTATTAAAGCCTGATAGTGATAATCTTTGCATTAGTTTACTGTGGCGAGCAGAGGGACCCCAGGCCTTCACGGTTTCAACCAAACATTTGTTAAAATTATTTAAGCTCCGAGCAGAGAAAGGGAAAAAAAAAAGTTTACGTTGCCTTGCCCAGGCCCTCGATTTCCTTTCCCAGGATATTAATGAGGAAATGACACACACTTGTAAAGAAAGAAAGAGAGGGAAGGAGGAGAAAAGAAAGAGGGAGAGAGGGATGCAAGTTTCAGGGGGATGAGGGTTGGTGATTAATCCCGCTTTGAGTCGACTCCGCTGGGAATTCCATCAAAAGGACGGAGAAAAGGGGATTTTAATTGCCGTTCCCTCTACGTTTTCCCAAAGCGCTTACCTCGGTCCACCCTACCCAACACCGCCGCCGTCCACCCTCCTTCCCCTTTACTCCACCATGCTGGTGAGGGGGGTCGCCCTGGAATCCGGCAGGCCTCCTACCGCACATGCATGCATGCATGCACACACACACACACACACACACACACACGGACCTAGAATTACTTTCAGATGTGCGGTGAAAGCAGAAGAAGGTGTGTACGTGTGTGTTTTAAGTGCCGCCTCACCTTCTATGGCCTTGTGTGTAGCGCCTCATTTTTATATTTAAACGTGTGTTTATCTTACCGTCACATGTGTCCGTGAGCTTAAACCCCACCTGTATTCAGTTAGAGCATAATTCAGGATCCTCGTACAACTAAACCATCTACACTACTCAATATGTCGATAACCTAACACAAAAGGTAGACCCTCTTTTGGCCGATAGATTCGTCTGTATGGGTAAAACTGCCAGTTCAGTATGTTCCTGCCACATCTGGTGGATGTGTGTCCATCTTGTGGATGTGTGTCCATCTGGTGGATGTGTTTTATCCTTCTGCTGTATAGTGACTGTCAGAGTGGAGCCTGGGGACCCATCAGAGGTCCTTGAAGGAAACCCTGCGGTTCCCTAGTAAAAATGAAGAATAGTTTCATTTTTGTATTATTTCACCTACCAGTTAGTTAAATCAAAGAATGAACATACCGTGCCATGCAGCTGTACAACACCATCAAAGCACTGAACCATTCTAAATTTACAGACTTCGCCGTTCCCCCTTGATGCTTTTGACTATTATATATCCTCAATTTATTATATTCCAAGCATTCCTGGAGGTTTTTTAAAGGGACACTGCTCTGATTTTAGGCATTGAAGTTAATGTTCTAAAGTCTTTAAAGAGAAACCCAATGACAGCGTCTATGACTCTGCAGAAGTCTACGTTACAAACTGGGGCACTGATTTTTTTTTAAATGTGGGCATTTACCAGTGAATGTAGGTGTAGCATTGTGGAAAATGGCTGTGTATTATAGGAAATACAGAGATTTTGTTGCTTGATGCATTGCAGACATATTTCAGATTATTCTGTTTCTGTGTCTCTCGTTTCGTTAGTTCACCAGGAGTTCAGCACTAAACCACTACTAAGTAACTAAAATAGATCATCTAGCTTCTAGATCATCCTAAAATGACTTTCAACAACAAAGAGGTAAGTATGACCTTTCTGCAGCCTTAACCACAATCTTTTGCTAGATCTTACCAAATTGTTGTTGTGCCTAAACTAAACATAACCTGACCCAGCGGTTCTCGTTCGAAAAACCGCAGAAACCAAACGGATTATTCTGGGGGGATGAGAACCGCTGACCTGACCCGTTATGTATTTTCCAACAGTTTATCTGTGGCACATCTCCTGCCACGAGTGCCACAGGTACGCTGCTATGGGGTCTATCAAAGGGAAGGGCGCAACATCCATTCAGGTTGGAGGACATGATGGAAAGGTCCAAAACTAGAGCACCCTAAAATACCAGTGATCTCACAGATGTGTAATAGGAATAAATAAGCCATGGTCTCTTTTTTATTTTTATTTTTACTTTCATAGACATTACAGTAATACTCTCTTTTTAAGGTAGAAAAACATAGTCCCCTCATCTCCCTATTCATCTCAACTTCCCCCTTTACTTTGCCATTAGATCAAACAGGATCAAAGCAAAGCGTTTAGGGGAGGGGGTCTTTAAGTGGAGATAAGATGGGAGTGTTTGATTTCGACCACAGCTAGAGGTCTGACTGTCATGTCATGGATAGATGACTTTAACAAACTTCCCTCAGATGAAAACACCAGGCAGTGGATATGTACCTCCCCCTGTGCCATCATATGGCCTTGGTTAGAGATAAGGACCTATAGATAGATCCTAAAGTGCTGCTGCTTAGGGAAAATAACATGTAACTGTTTATTGTGATTTTCTTTTCTTTTTTGAAACTGTACATAGTCGCCATCTACTTTAATTGGATGGTCACAGACTATATATATATATATACATGTGATCCCTACTCTTTGTCAGGCAATTCCCATGAAAGGCTTGATTTGGCGGAGATTAGTAGATTAATAGAAATACTTAGAGGTATTACTGGAGAGATTTTAATGAAATCTTCTGTTACAGTAAAATAAGTATTTTAGGACTTTACAGCATACCAGTTTTTTGTTTTTTTTAACTGTGCCTTAAGAGGGTAGCCAGATAGCATCTTTTCTGTTGATGTTTACAGGATGAGTGTACGTGATTGCAAATTCATGTCAAAACAAACATCAAAGACACATAAGGGAAATACTGTAATAGTGTTCATGTGTGTAAAGTACTGCGTTCATATAACTCACACAGATAGAAATGTCTATTAATGTGTTTGAGTTGTAACAATACAGGAGGTTTTTGTTTTCTCTAAATCAGTATGTAAACAAATCAGTTTAAAACAACAGATTTTTTGTTTTTACACGAGTCAAAATATTCTACAATTGATGTTTTTCTAAATATTACGCTTGGATGAAATTTACCTATATGCCAGACAAAACCTTTCACCTAAACTATTTAATAAAAATATATTTTTCTATTAATTTTTGCATCAAGTTGACTATGCTTCTGAGAAATGTTATTATATTTCCAATGGTTAATTGGTTTGCTTGATTGTTTATACATTTGGAAACATTTGGTACAATGGCAGGTTTACTACCTTTTTAACCAAGTAACCAAGATTAACTGGGTAGGATTAAGAAGCTGTCTAAAACTATGAATCTCTTTACTGTGAAGGCTGCCTGGCGAAAAACCTGTTTACCTCTTTGCAACAACAATAACCCTTTGTGGTATTATGTCTCCGACATTTTTCTGAAATATGAATGCAGTAAATGGGGGAGGTCCTAGTCTGTTAAGAAGTTCAGATATTAAACAAGCATTATGAAATTGAATAAAATTGTCCCAGCAGAGGAAAGCATAAGTAGACAGTATATGAACTGGGAGTGGTGTATAACAGTGGTGTCAGTCTTTGTTCTGGAAAAGTAAAGCAAAGGAAGCAAAATAATCACTGACTTTCAGACTATATTTTAGCATCCTCTGTTGAAATAGTATTGATCTAACATTGGTTTGGATTGCATGGAGGTTTTTTTGTTTCTCAATTCTATATGTGCTTTCTGACCTGCTCACATAAGGGATAAAAAGTATCTGATTGCTAAATATGAAAGCTTTTGTTTTTGTCATTATTACTGACAATGCCTCCATGGTATGTGTGAGTATATTTACACAAATTTAAGACTAAATATAAGGCCTTACAGTACGAGATTAAAGCCCTTCTTCTTCTTTTTTTTCTTTTTTTTTTTACACATACTGTATAAAAAGATAAACCGTGTCAAAACAAAAACTTCATTATTTCCTTGTTTCATGTGTAGGAAAAACCACTGGGAAGGAATATATTATTTCTCCCTGTGTTTAATGAAAAGCTCATGGAGAAACCCATGTGAGGAAAAAACAACGCAATTCATATTCTTGCAAATAAACTCCAGGGCAATGTGTGTTATCACTGCGGCTGCATGGGAGTGATAGCAGACATTTGTTTTCTCCTCCATAAATAAAATTAAAAAAATACAGAGTAATGTTTACAGACACCATGTAGGACATGAAATGTAAACAGGGAGACAGCTCGGGAAGACGAAATGTGGCAGGAAATTTAATTAAATGCAACCACGGGAGATGAATAAAAAACATCATGAGACCAAGTGGGATGTCATAATGTGTTTTTATGATCAGCTTTCCAAAGTCACATTGCTGGCAGGATAGAAGGAGAGCATGCTTCAACCCTTATTTATCCAAACATGCTTGCTAAAAATTAAACTGTAAAAACTGGGACTTTTATCACCTTATGATGGTGTAAGAGCAGCAACTGTTACAGTCCAGATATATGTTGTGGGACCTTGTGCAGTCTCTCAACACACAGTCTCTTTATGATCGGATGTCATTGAGCAGACAAGTGCTACCTGGTTCCCTAAATGCATCCCATCAAGAGTCAGTCGCTGAACTGCCTCCTGTGTCAGGTATGCTTCCAGTTAGCAGCCGACAAGAGTGTCAGATCATAATCAACACAACACCTGCTGGGACTACCCAGAAGCCCCTGCTCATATGTGGTGAATTACCGGTCTCTCTAATTGGCTGGCTCCCCTGTGAGAGCTAAAACCTCTGCGCTATGATTGGTGAAGCTGCAGTATTTCAGCCTGCTGGGTTTGTGAGTGTGAAACTGCAAATCTGTGAAAACGTGAGCTGTCGTGCGGTGTGTATATGTGACGTGCCTGCAAAGTGTGTGAGGAAATTTACCATAAATATGAATCAAATTACCTTTGGTTCAGAAACCTTTATGCTGTTGTTTTTCAGAAACAGTTTTTTTTTCCCTTGTAAAAAAAAAAAGAAGGCCATAGCATCATGCAGGAAAAACATTCCTCATATTCTAATAAATGAACTGTAGGCCTCTTCCTAAACGCTGCAGTCATAAGCTTGTGGGTTCATAAAATGCAAAATGCTGCTACATCATTTGTTTTCAGAATGATTTTGCACCCCGGGATGAGGTCTATGTTAAATTCTCTATAATTTAGCAGCTCTGCCAGCTTCTTCAGTCAATCCCATGATCCTCGGGGAAACATTCTATTTAGCCCTCAAACAATACCAAACCCTTCTGGTACATATTTTACAACTAAATGCTGTCATGGGCAAAAAAAACAATGCCAGAACACATTGTGAAGGGGGAAAAAAATATATATATATATATATATATATATATATATATATATATATATATATATATATGCATGTTTAACACCCATCACACAGACAAACACACAATAAAAGTCAATAAAAGTATTTTAGGATGCTCAGGAGAGCAGTGTTTTAAGACCTTCTTCCTGTTTTCACTCCTGGATACCCAACACTTAGGATTTCAATAACCATCACCTTGCCATGCTGTGCGTGTGTGTATGCTTGTGTGTGTGTGTGTGTGTGTGTGTGTGTGTGTGTGTGTGTGTGTGTGTGTGTGTGTGTGTGTGTGTGTGTGTGTGTGTGCGTGTGCGCGCGCACCCATCCCTCCATCTGTGCATGTGTGTGTGCAGTGAGTTCCTCCAATCTAGAGCGCAATTAACGACCCCTGTTTTCTGGTAGCCGGCAGCCAAGGTGGAATGGTTCGAGTTAGGAGGAGAAATGGCGTGAAAAGAAAGCTGCTAAAAAAAAAAAAAAAAAAAAAAAGAAAGAAAGAAAGAAAGAGAGAAACACTAAATGCACTCTGGCTCCATGGTAGTCTCCTGCGACAGCAGAGGCCGAAGCCCTTGTAAGCCTCATTTCCATCCACAGTTACACACTGAATTTAATGCAACACTTGTGGAATAAAGAGATTTCTTTCCTCTCTCCTACTTGAACTTTGCTGAACTTACAGTATTTTTTACACCAGTAAAAGCACAGAAGCCTTTGTGCCTCTCGCTCTTATTGATGTAGCACTCACAACACAGTATTTATTTATGCTACTGCAGTGGGTCTCAACTGGTCGGTTAAAACCCAACTTGGGGTCGCAAGTATGGATTATAGTAGCCGTTTGCTGCCAGCTTTGTCATGACAGTAACGGCCAAAACTAATGTCGTCAAGTTAGTAGTTTCTCTCCTACCAGCATTTTGTAAACAGGTGTAGTAGGGTTAGATAAGTGTGCCTTTCTTATTTAAATAAAGATAAATCTGCCTTTTTATTTCAGATAGTTAAATGTAGGTTCTTAAACTTAAAACTTAAAAAAACATGTATACTTGTAATTCATAAGTTTGTCCTTCATTTCATTGTGCGTTTAGCCTTAGTTGGACTATTTTTTTTAATTTTGTGCTTGTAACAGTGCATATTGTGTATTACTGCACTATTTTTCAGTGAAACACATTTGAAGAGATCAAACATTTGGGTCGTCACTTGATGACCAAGGAAAAATGGGGTCTTGAGGAAATAGCAGTTGAAAACCGCTGCTCTACTGTGAGAATGTATTTATATGTATTTGTAAAAAAAAATTTATATTGTGTGCACTTTTTGGTTTTCTTTGCTGCTGTGACGACCGAATTTCCCCACTGGGGGGGTTAATAAATTCAAATCTAATCTAAGAACAATTCTAACAACATGGTGGTGTTAGCATTGGTAGAAACATTAGTGTCAGACTGAGTAAAAAAAAATAGTAAAGTGAAGAAAAATGACCATTAGTCAAGCTCGGGACTGTGTGAACATTCTGTCAGCCAAAAACCAAAGCAACCGACGATCCAGAAAAAACTAATTTGTTTGATTAATTGATCGGGAATCAGTTTCTAAGAGGGAAGATCAGCTATTCCAAACAAATTTAGTTTTCAGTTTCGGCTGAGACTCTCGGCCCACATTCAGATTCCTCCAAACACAGCCTGGAGAACATGACCTCGAACCGAGTTTACAGCAGTGAAAGCTCAGTCAGACTCCAACCACAGTCAGAGAACTACTGCACACCGAGTTAATCACACTTTCTATTAACTTTTATGAGTTACACACATGTAATAACATTTAATTGAGTAAAATGAATCTGCACACACGTTTTAACTCAGTAGTAACTACTCATTACTTAATGCTTGATGTATTCTTCCATGGTAACGTAATAAGTGAAGGGAATGTAAAAAGGACAGACTGTTCACAGTTTTGACACAAGACCATTTCTATCAGGTGTCGCAACAACAAGCCGACCAATGACCTGTTTGTTGATTCACAAGTATATACATTGCCGCTAAAATTCACTACTGAAGTAACTCATTTTACTGTAATTCTACTTTTGTTAATGTATGATTAAGACCTGCAACAGTGTTTGTTAAAAAGCTATTTTTTTCCATTGCACTACAAGTACTACAGTTCAAATAGAGTCAAGACAAAGGAGCTAAAGATTTTCATAACTTTTACACGACAGAGCAAGAATCAATTACTATGACCTTCTGTTATTGTCACTAATGGAAAAAGAAACCCAGGAAACGCAAAGGATTAAGCTGTCAGCTAAAGAGCCTGATACTTTATCTCAGATTGTTTTACTCCTTCCTGTTGGTCGGAGAGGTCTCACAATGAGCCGGTGAGGGATCAGAGGTGAGCCGACCTCCGTTTTCTTCCTGTCAGAGTCGTCGCAGACGGAGCGAAGAATAATGGAGAAGTAAACTGCGAATTTGTGTGTGTTGGAGACCCTTGGGTTGAATGTAAAGAGAGTGTTGTTCCTGTGGTTGTTCTTTCTATTCCAGGAATAAAAAGTAACTTAAAGGAAGACAAGAAAGAACAGAAGGGGGGCAAATGATGCAAATAAATCTAAAAGTTTAAAGGGAAGATTGATAAAAAAAAGAAAAAAAAAAGGGGGAAGTACAATTGTGGGGGCAGACAACTATTTCGGTGTAATTGTAAAATTAGTCTTAATCATAACACTTGTGCAGTCACATAAATCAGGAGACAGTTATGTTTAGTCTCTGAAAATTGTGGCAGCAGATTACAGCTGGAAAAAGAAAACGTGCACTCAGTCTAAAAGCTCACATTTTCACATCATGAAGTCCATTTCAGATTTTTCGACTCTGTAATTTTCTGTAATATGAAATTTTTTGATTTTAAGACATGACCAGAGATGGTCGATTTTATAGATACATGTCCTGAGAACACCTGTACGCTGTTTTGCTTCACTGTATTTATTTAATTATGTGACCACATCACTTTTTCCACCGCTTGCTGTATTTAAAATGGATCAAAGCACAATGTGGCTGGATTATATCAATCCTGGGCCGTTAGATCACTTCCAAATTGGGTGTGGAGCGAAACATGTTTGGGAATAGTCCGGCTGTCTATCTTAGTCTCTCTGGACCCTCATCGGAGGATGTTTCCTAGAAAATCAGCCTTTGTTTAAACACCGTGCAGACGAACTGGACGAGGCTATAACAGCCCGAGGGCTTGATTTAAACTACACAGGATGTACTGATACAAAATAGCACCTTCTGCAACCAAAGCCGGTGTTAGAAGTTCATCGTGCATCCTGAGAAACACATCAACTTCCAAACTGTAACCTTTTAATATAAAAAACATCTTTACTTTTGCTGTTCCCACTAAGCCATGAGGGTCACGGGGACATTGGGCGCAGAGTACAATCTAAACAGATCGCAAGAGAATCATTTAAAAAGTCTTCAGACCGTAGGAGGACACCGGAGTACCAAAAGAAAACCCATATGAAGAAAGTTTTCAAAGTTTACACGGAAAGATCGCAGAACCAACTGTCCGAGGTGACGATGCAAACCATTGCACCACTGTGCCGTCCACGCAAGGAACAAAAAGTACCACCGCGCCACAGTTCAAGTAGTTTGCACCAAATGTTTTCCCTCAGACGCTTCAGAGCGTCACAGTAGAACTTGGTTTTGACAGTCTGGCCCTCTGGGATGAATTCATGCAGCAGAACCCCACAAATGTCGAACCAAAATCACCAGCATGCTCTCGGTTGTGCTCCCTACCTGACGCGCCTTCTTCGGCCTTGGACCGAAGACATTGTGCCCCCCCTTAAAAATGGATGCCGCACAGAACACCTCGCCCGGGTCATTGCTTCATTGCCACAGATTTCAAGGGGCTCGGTTACCAATTTCTGGATTTTGACACAAAACTTCATGTGCGCTCTCTGCTGAGGTATCAGATCCACATTGAAAACACAAATACGTACCACTGGTCACAAAACGCGTACCACGCAGGTGTTGATGTTGATAGACCCACGTAACTTGGAAAACTTTAAAAAATGACTGGTTTCCTCTGCTCCATGCTCCATTTTTGGGCTGCACTCTGTTCGTGTGAAACCGGAACGGTCTCTGAATTTTTTGATCACACCGCGTACATTGTTTAATATATTTGGAATCCTCATAGCACAGTACGATCCCCTATTATTTGCCATTGAGCAGCCTCATTGAAAAATCCATGACTTGCGCACATCAACAGTCTGACAACTGCGGAGGACAGAGAAAGTGTTTCTAAAATCTGTATTGAGTCTTTGATACGGAACAGTTATTTGTGCTGAAACTGATTGGAAAAGAGAGGAATAATTTGCTCCAATTAAACGTGGTGTTGTTACATCATCCTCTGTCATTCACAACACTTTTTTCCCTCTCCTTCGATCTGTCATCCTTCATCTCTCTTTTTCTCCGTCTTCTTGACTTTTTCGTCTCACATCGCTCCCTCCTCCCGTCAGTCCATACATCAACTCTCAGTCCCTCTTTCATCTCCATGTTTCTTTCTATCTGATGGACACACAAAAATCCTCCGGTATGTGGCATGATTTTGGTAAAGCCATATCAGCATCTCGATCTCTCTCCCCTCTCTTCTCTCCGTTTCTTTCTGTGTGACAGTTTGTCTCTTTCCCTCCAACCCCCATCAGTTGATGATTCCTAGAAAATCAACCAATGTTTAAACAAACTGAAGATTGTCTGTCTCTCTGGTGCTATACAGCTTGGGGATATAAATGAAACCACCGACCACATAATGACATTCTGGAATGCAATCTTCAACTAAAGCCTTTGCTATAAATTCAGCGTAGAGTACCTGACATGTATTTAGCATTTGTATCTATCTCTTTCCGCTTGTCTGTATCCGTGCCTCTCGTTGCCTTCTCTCTTTTGGTCTCTTGCTGTCTTGCCAAAAAAGCTATAGCTGGAAACACTATTTTGTAAAAAAAAAAAAAAAAAAAAAAAGCTATTTGTTTGTCTTTCTCTGCACCATCCCTCTCTTTAAATGATTTATTTGACTGCATCGCAACGCTCAGCTCCAGTTTCAGGCGGTTCGGCCAACGTAAACCTTGTCACAACTCTGAATTCCTGACTAGGCTACAGCTTCCAGGCAGAGCTACAGCGGATCAGCACTGGATAAATACAAGAGATAAGCCATGCCAGAGCCGTGCATAGCACATGAATTGGGTAAAGACCTCCTAACCACAGATGATAACGCACATGAAGAGATTCTTCATCTGACAGACAACTGGGATGGGTAACTTGAAGTGGAGACAGTGTTCGCTTGGTTTCATGTCTTTCTGTTTGCCCGTCGTAGGCAAACAGTCGCCTCTGGGCCAAATCTGGCCCTCCACCAGAAATACTTGGCACCCCAACAACAATTTCCTCTCTTATAGTTCACATCAAAACTATTGAATATTTTTGTCACAATTATACTGCAGGTAACGTTGTAAATAGCACGCTCGTGTACATCCAGGTAACAATTACCATGTGACATCTGATTACAATCAACAATTTGCATCTGAAACACCAGTCCAATTAAGCCCATGTCAAAAACACATGGCGGACTGATAAGAAATGATTTGAAGGCAACATTACTTTCAGCAAAAGGCCCCCACCACCCGATCCCCGTGATCCTGTGCAGGATAAAGTGGGCGTAAATAATGGATGGAGGGAACATCACCTGCATTTAACCATAAATTAAACGGATCACCATTTACCACGGGTGGATAACTCATGAATTACTTTTCACAAAGCGTACATGTGCCTATATGATTATTTATTTGCAGAATGAGTATGTTTTAAGTTTCAAGTTAAAAAAAAATAAACAATATTACAACAACCAGTTATTTGTTAAGGGAAATAAAGAACTTCTAAAAACCAAATACACAGAGGAAAAAAAAAAAGGCAAAACCTGACCACATCTCATTTGTGTTTGTAAAACTGTGTTGGCTTTCCATTGAACCCGTTTGTTAGACTATTTTGTGTGACAACTTGGTTAGTTTGTATCTTTCTTTTTTTTTTTTTATAACCATTTCAGTATGTCCTTCACATTTACTGCACACAAACATAGTTTACTTATTGTTGCAGCATGTACTATGTTTCGGATTGTTTTTCATATAAAATCAAACTCGTTTTGATTGGTGATCAAGAGGGCTTGTTTTGTTGAATTTGAGTCGGTCAGAGAGCAGATGGCCAGCAATGAGAGAGACAAGGTGGGCAGAGATACAGAGACATGATGAGCTGCAGATGATTGCAAACACCAACTATTCACTGAGACCATGATGGACAATCTATCCTCATCCCTGAGGCATTTTGGTTTGATTTCTTTCTCTGTCTATTTGTTAAACCTAAATGAGAAAG
Source organism: Brachyistius frenatus (assembly GCF_029030835.1). Classification (NCBI taxonomy): domain Eukaryota; kingdom Metazoa; phylum Chordata; class Actinopteri; family Embiotocidae; genus Brachyistius; species Brachyistius frenatus. The sequence goes on along the minus strand of NW_027210829.1, from coordinate 234,779 downwards.
CAACACTGAGCACAGTGAGCAGTTGGCAACACAAAAATTGGATGGCAGGCTTCAAGTGGAGAGACCGCGGAAAGTAAGTAAAGCTCACCAGGGTTCAGATAAGACCTTCATCCTTTCTTGTGGTCAGTTAGAAATTCAGCTCAAGTTGTGTCTTTTCTTTCTAACTGGTACAACTGAAAGTAACTAAATCTCATACAGCTACAACAATACATTTTACCAGCGCCAGCTGACAAAAAATACCCCACAAAAATGTCACCAGCACTGGTTCTGTGAAAAATTCTGGGGTAAATTTACTTGCACACTGATGAACGTTTTTCTATAAAGCAGTAGATTTATGCTCTCATATCACATCAATCAATCAGTCATGTTAGATATAACAAAAGAACCGAGTGCAGTCGTGGCCTATGCCCACAGAAATACATAGGAAAATCTGTCTTTTTAGATGAAAAACCTACGGTCAGACCAGGAATTTACAGCTTTTTGCTTGTTCTACAAAACAGATTTGCCTAACCTAAGTGAACAAAGGCTCTGAGTTGGTCTGAAACCCCACAAACAGCCCAGAGACCCTCGATCAACCTGTGAGGCCACTTCTACACTGGTGAAATAAGGATTATGAAAACAGCAACTGGGGCCACTGGTGAGAACAGCTTGGCATGCATGCATAGCTAATGCACACCTGATATGGAGGTATATGTATATTTACTATATATGTGCATGTGTGCGCCCACTGACAGCGATGGGGCTGAGCCTGGCCGGGATGCCTGAAAGCCTGAAAGCCCCCCTCTTGGTGTTTTCCTACCAGTGTTTGATCAACCTGACAGGAGACCATTGTTTGGGGCTGGCTGGTTAAATCTTTGTGACCGAGTGCTGCTTGGCAGAAAAATTGCATTTCTGAGAGTTAGATACACAAATGATGGCTTAGATTAGGTATTTCAACATTTTTTCTTTTCACAACCTGAGCAAGACGAGTCACTGACCCCGTTAGCCAAGGTAACAATAATAACACTGGTTTTGTTATTCAGGGTCTCACACCAAATCCATTCTTGTGATGCCTAATGCATATTTTAGGTCTTAAAAGTATAACGGAAGAAACAAAGACAGCACAGAGAATAACAAAACTCAGTATCTATAGATAGAATATAGATCGAATAAATTGTCCTTGGCTGGGTTTTATGAATTAAATGTTTTGCTGCTGAAAATGACATTCCACATTGACACAGAATCATTTGTGGGAAGAAGAAAAGTGCCCGTTCTCACACCGAAAACTACAAAACTAGGTTGACTGTAACTTTTATCCTATTTTTGGCTCGCTTAATGTTTTAATCACTGTTTTTAATGTTGTAATAACTATTCTTAATTGTTTTTAAATGTCCTTTTCTTTTGCCTTATGTTTTGACACTTTTAATGGTTTTATGTGAAGCACTTTGAATTGCCTTGTTGTTAAAATGTGTTATACAAATAAACTTGCCTTGCCTTGTTCAAAGGTGTTCAAAGGAAAAGACCTATACATAAATATATTCTGAATCCTAGTGGCGAGGATTTGTTGATCCAAAAGAGGGCGCTTAAATCGCTCCTATTTGCTTTGGGAGTCGGTGAAATTTGCCCGATTGTGTTGTTTCAGTGTGAGGATGTGTTGAATTAAAGGATCTCCAATTAGACATTATAATTACTCTAAATTATGAGGGTTTTTTTTTCTACATTTCTCTGTCTGAAATGAAACTGTATGATTATTTATTTGCAGAATGAGTATGTTTTAACTTTCCAGTTAAAAAAAACAATATTACAACAACCAGTTATTTGTTAAGGGAAATAAAGAACTACTAAAAACCAAATACACAGAGAAAAAAAGGCAAAATTGGACTGCATCTCCATTGCGTTTGTAAAACTGCGTTGGCTTTCCACTGAACCCGTTTGTTAGACTATTTTGTGTGACAACATGGTTAGTTTGTATCTTTCTTTTTTGTAACCATTTCAGTATGTCCTTCACTGAAACTTAAATTTGAAACTGCTGTGATGAACATTCAAGCCCCTATTTTGTTGTCGTTACAGAAATATACATACATACATATATGTAGTATTAATGCTCTATCCTCGTGTTTTACCCACTCAGCACATTAGGACTTAAGTAAAATGCCTGCCGTGTAATATCATATTCTTTTAATTTTTTCCACATTACCGACGTATGTAGTGTTACTACACATGTTTGATACTGAACCAAAGAAGACATGTAACCTCTGGATGCGTGCGTGATCAATGCGGACCAAGCACCCACAGAGTTCCTCACAAGTACTCTGGAAGTCACAGTGCCACCCAGTGTGGTCAAACACAGACTGCCATGTGCCAAAAAGCCACATATAATTTATGGAGAGCTTCATAAAGTCTCATGGGAGCTGTTGTGGAGCTGCGCATTTCTTCTAAAAGCTCCCATCCTGCTTGGATTTAGCTGGAGTGTGGTTCGGAGTTTGAGCTCTCCCTGGGAAGTCCAGCCTTTTGGGATTCGGCCAATGTCTGTGCAACGCACCACAAAGACGAGAGTCAAGAGCAGGTTAAAAGGATTCAAAGTGCTGTTCTGGTCTGGGCCAGACTGAATTTCAATGGGAAAAATTTTGTTTTTAATAAAATAAAACAGAGACAAATTGTACCACTTGTAAAAAATTAACACACTTGCGTGAATGGGTTCGCATGCATACGCACACACTGCACAATTGAAGGATGTCCTAAGTCTGACAGTGTAATTATCTGTCTGTCTCTGGTTTTTGTAGCCAACATGGCCCACACTGCAGAAACCACTTCCCCTCTGTCACAATGGACAGAAGCATGGAGGAGATAAAAACAGACACGAAAAGCCTTCGGGGTCTGTCTTTCCCTGTCAGATATCTGCCAGTAGTGGATTGGAAAACTAAAAAGCAGCCTAAATACAGATAAAAAAAAAAAACAGATTTTTTTTTTGCGATCACTGACTTCCAAAGATGGAGGGATTTTTTGACATTGCGACTTGAACAGAAAATGAAAACCATGTGGAGAGCTCCGGAGCAGAAGACGAGGAGGAATGTAGCAGCCGAAAAATGCTGAATTGTCATCCGTCTGCCCTCCCTTCATGCCACCAGACACCAGACGAGCTGACAAGGATGACCAACCCCAGCAGAGATGAGTCAGGGCTGGAGTGGAAACACTGGGATGTTGACTTTCTGTTTAACCTTCATTTATTCAGGGAAAGCTTGCTGAACATGCAATCTCTTTTCAAGCTCTGTATCACCCGACCCACAACCACAGTCCCTTTCCTCAAACAAATATTCAGCTCTACTGTAACCGCTGACGGTTACCTGCCTCGGTCATCTCAGTATCATAGTCCTAAAAGCAGCGAGAGCATTTTTGCATTCTTTCCTGAACCAGATTTCCTCAAGAGAGAATGCGGATTCAAGCTGGCGTCCTTCCAGCTACAAACCACATGGGTAGGCTTTACTGTGTTAGAACAATGGTGTTAACTTGGCGCTCATAAAGTATATTAAAAGGTGCTACTTGTAACATTTTTTTGTTTCTAAAAATTAAGACCACATTTCCTATAAACCCTGTTTGCTTCCTGTGCCGTGCGAATGTGTTTTGAAAATTAGGAAGACGTTAAAGAGTCAGTAGCAACCCTTGATAACAGCAGCAACCTGCTCCAAGAGATTTTATCTGCCATTTCAAATAATTGTAGTGCTGTAATGAGTGCAGCTCCTAATTTATGGCTTACAACAATTTCTCGACGGGTGTGAGAAGACACAGAAGTTTATATAGTTAACAATTATTTCCAAGCAAAAATATTATTTGCTGGGAACTAGTTGATTATTATTTTAAGGCTCCACCTTAATGCCGCATGGACACACACACACACACACACACACACACACACACACACACACACACACACACACACACACACACACACACACACACACACACACACACACACACACACACACACACACACACACACACAGAAAGAGAGTGTAAAATAAATGAGGCTCAGTAAATGCCATCAAAATCTGAAAACCCTCATCTTTGACAAAGCTGATGAAAAACATGTCTTTGGCTGTCTTCTGTTAGATGATGGTCATTGTTTTCTCTGCACAGCTAACATCAAACTTCCTCCGTCTTGTTACAAAGCTGGGCTTTGAATGTTGGTCTGTTGAATGGACTACTGGCTCTGCTCAGTGTTTAGATCTCAAATCGCTCTACATAGCTATGGCCCACTTAAGATATACTAGATTTTACACTGCATCTTATTTTCACGTATTTGTTTAAGGGATTTCCACACAGAAGTTTTTGACTGTTCAAGTTTTCTTTTTGGATGTTTCTGCTGTTTGTACCGAAGCGTCTAATCTCACAGTGCTACACGTGTTTTACTGGAGCCTGGTAGTAACTGTTCTGCTGCTGTTGGTAAATGCCGGTGGGCAAACAGCTTTTAGGTGCATTACCGCCACCTTCTATCCCTAATTGCAAAAAATGTTGATACTTTTTTGGTAAAAGCAAGGCAACGGCCTACTTGTCGCTTTGACGTCTTGACAGGAGAAGCCGAACTCTTTGCAGCCCACTACTGCACCTTCTGAAGCACTGCTGCCCTCAGCTGTTTCTTCTTAAGTTGGGTGCAATGTTGCTGCTTCGATTGCTTTGTAAACTTAAGGTTTTCGTAACCAATAAGTGGTGACCCAAACTATGAATGTAAGACCCAAGTTATAATGCAACAAAAACTTTGTTAAAAAAAAGTTCATTGTTTCCCAGGAAAATTTTAAAACATTACCTTATGTCATCAAGTAGTTGCATCTGCAACAGAAATCCTACATTTACTGGTCTGCTTTGCCTCAATGAGGTAATCTCAGGAATGTCCACTGTAACAGAAACTATTCCTGTGTGTGTTTTTATGAGTCAACATGTGTACATAAATTCTCACGTTTCTCAGCATTACCAGAGATGATTCCTGTAGCCTGATTAAAGGACAGCTGATACCCTTACATCAGTGGTTTCCATGGTAGTTAATTGGCACAAATTACCCAGAGTGTGGCGGCCATTTCCTCGTTAAGTGCTTAGGGAGGTCACAGAGGCTAACATTACACCAATCACACAAAGTGCTCTCAATCAAGTCCTCAGATTACGGAGGTTCGCCGCAGCCTGGGAAGGATCAAAAAGAGACTTTCACTTTTCACTCTTTTGATTTGTTTCTTTTGTACCATCTCTGTCGGTTTCTTTCTCAATTTTTGTCTTTTGTTTCACTTGTATATCTTTCTGTGTTCGTTGAATTTCATGTCTCTCTCAATTAGACATTTTTCTCTACAATTAATCTCCTTTCACTCAATATCTGTACTTTGGTAACCAGTGGATTGCGTTCCCTTATCCCCAGAGAAATCACCTTCCCATCTGTGTTAGCAATGCTCATTTCTCTCTGTTTTTCCATGTTTCTCTAATTTCTACTTCATCTTCATATCATCTTCTCCTTCTTCTCCATTTCACCTACACATTTGTCTCTCTGAAAGTTTCTTTCTCCGACTTTCTCCGGGTATGTTTACCCTTCGTCTCTCCACCGCCCCCCCCCCCTTTCGGTTTCTGTCTCCTTGATTTGAGCTGCCTGAGGCCTGCAGTAAAGAACAAATAATTGTAGTTTTGTGATTTTACAAGAGGAAAAGTGCGGGTAGAAGGGGGAGGGAATGGACGGGTCAAAAATTTGAATTACAAGAAGAGGACGGAGAATAAAAGTAGAGCCAGGCAAATACACAAACATAGAAGTTAGCAGAGAAATGAGGCCATTAGATGGAAGAAATGAAGAAGAGAGTTGAGAGAAAGTGGAGAAGATGGAGGCAAAGATGTAAAACAGCGATTAAAGGATGAATAAAATGAAGGAGTGACTTATTGAGGAGATTGAGGTGAAAAACAGGGAGGACTTGGAATAGTAAAGGTGAAGGTACTACAGCGAGAAAGGTCAAAGCTGTTGTAAATGTTGCCGCTTAATCAAAAACTCAGACCAACTGATTATCTCCCCTCAGAGAGAATATTTGCGGTATTAAAAATATGTGAAAAATGATGTGGTTGTCATAACATTTGTACAGGAAAATGTTTTTAAAAAGAATGGCTCCTCTGCCCGCCTCTCCCAGAGAAAGATTTAATGCGCACTGATGTCTGGAAGACGAATAATGTTTCCATCGTAGCTGAAGTTATTTAAAAATGCCGTGATTTCAAAGTTTTATCAACACGCTGTATCTTTTTGAACGTTTTTGAAAGTTCAGGCTTTGATTCAAATACACACAAATGGGCTAAGACCTCCACAATGCAGGCATGCACATTAACACATCTAATATATGCAAACACAAACAAAAACACAGATGCAGAAACATATTTAGCCAACAAACACACGCGGGCACTCGCACGTAATGTATGAAGTTGTGCCTAATTCTCTGTGTGCTAAGTGATATAGACCACATAGGAAGGGAATGTTTCTGCTTTGCATCCATTTGAAATGATGAAAAGTCAAACTACAAGCCCACACAAAGCACTAGCTAACGCACCGTGCACACACAATGCTGCGCGCTCATTCTCATGTAAAGCACACAGCAAACACATTTCCCTCCACACTCTCATCTGATGCGTTTACTTATATGATGATTTCTGCCTAAACTGTAACTCAAATACATATTTACTTCAAATCCAAATTTTATTAGGGACCGATTTGTGTCAGTCATCATGGCAGCGAGAAGTCTGAGTGTCTTGCAAAGTTTCTCAATTCAGTTGTCAAGTTTATTTTTTTTATTGTCCTTAGTCACAATTTAGGCCTTAAAGGACTTCACGAGGTCCTTACTTCAAACAATAATTGAAAAAAAAACAACCTTTAAAGGCCTTAAGTTTAGCTAAAGTCATTGATAAATAAATTGGGATAAAGAAACAGGATCATTGCATGGCACTGGTGGAGTGGCGGTTAACCATGTGGCCTCAGTGATGCCAAAATCACATGAAATGGGAAAAACATCCAGACAAAGGCAGTGGGGCCACTCCGCAGATCTGGTGACTGTTTTGCGTCGTGGAAAGCTAGGCAGATTATCTGAGAGAGGGTGAAGGATTATTTCACTGCTATCAGAACTTGTATCCTCCAAAACCGACCTGATTATGTAGGAATGGACAAAAAGATTGGCACTGCTTGTTTGTGCCCACGTTTTAAATGATTATTTCAAGACAAAAGATACTCACTTTGAGAGGCAGATTTTTAGTGCATCTTCCATATCAACAATCTCTAAAAGACTTAAGAGCCCAGGAACATATTGTTTCAACCAAAACAAAGTCTGATTAAAGAGATCTCAAACCATATGACTCCGCTGAGACTCTAACAGTCCAATGTTTAACTCAATATCGGTCCTCATATGTCTAAGTCTGAAAGTACAATGAAAGCACCAGAAGTAGTCAAAAATGGAAATAATCAGCTTGCAGGAAACGTTCTGCCTGCTCCTGCCATGGCCATTAAGCATTACATTGTCATTACCTGTTGGTCCATTCAATAAAACGGGCCTGCTCAGTACATTCCACCAGAAGCTGTGCAAAACATCACAGGAATCATTAATGCTGGTACCTCCCTCCGCAGCCTGTAATCTGATTGGCAGCGTTACACACATAATAGAGTGAAAAAGCAAGCCAACGAGGAAAACAAGATAGTTGAAAAATGGTATTATAAGAGACTTTGTAGTGCATGTACATCCAGAAAGATGACTGAGAACAGGGAAAGACAGACACATAAAGGATTAGTATACAACAAGAGACCATTCAATCTTTTAAATTTAAAATAATGTAAAGGAGGTGTTGAGATGATGAATAACTAGACCCAAAGCAGGATTATAGCCACATGTATCAAATATGTGATATCTCCTAAAGGGAGTTTCATGACCACCCAGCCAATGGATTTACAGTATCACTCACAGGTATTAGAGATTAGTTTACACCCAACATATTTGCAGAAGTTACAGCTGCCCGGCATCTCTGTCTGTGGATCAGGTGGTAGAGAACATGCAGTTATTAAAACTTCAAGTAACTTTTCTTATCACTTGGAAACACGTTGTAATTGCTGAATTTGTTTGCGGTAGGTCTGGATAAGAGATTAACACATTTAGTACTTTAAAGAGATTCCCTGTCCGCTCCCAAAATAGTAAGGGGGGTTAAAAAACTGATTTAGGAATGGATTAGGAAAAATCCAGTCAGTCTAAAAAAGAAAGTAGGGTTTATCACCGAGATCATTTTCTTTATTGAAATAAAAAGTTTACGTGGGAATTTTGCTTCTTTTTTCCCTTTATTAAAAAACATATGGACTACGGGGTTGGTAAATTGGCATCATATGGTATGATGAAGTGGTGACACAGTTGTAAGTTGGGTTACAGTAAGGTTAACATGGTCACAATAACAGCACCCAGTTAAACTTTGTTGATCATCTTTCACTTTACGAAGTTATTGTAACTTAAGTTCAGGAACAAGACCACACCTTGCCCTAATTCAATTTCCTGCGCTGGACTACATACTGTAAGGGTGTCTAACACCTTTCTGTCCCATTTGTCTCAGTTGTCACAACCTTTCTCCCCAGACTCTGTCTCTATTTCTTTTTCTCAATTAAAAACAACAGGGCAATATTTAAACAGAAGCTTATTGATCCTTAGCCGAGTCTCTCCCAGGATTCCTCCAGCATCCAACAGTTCTAACCTCCCAATAAGTCTCTAATTCTCATTTATCTTACACCCCTCGATCCCCAAACCCTCATCACGATCCTACCCATCATTCCAATAAGGTAATTTGTATACATAAATGCTGTGGTCTTTGTTAATGCAATATCCGTTACAGTCTCGGTATGTAAACTTAGTCCAAATCCAAAAACCCCAGGGGAAAAAAAAAATCCCAAATTAATTTCACGTGTCGAACGCACTGAAGACCCCCTTAATGTGGTACAATGTCCCAATTAATTTTCTATGGATCACAAGCTGTGTTCTTCACAAGACAAGTCCTCCCCAGTAATCAACTCTTCTATGGTATGCAAGTCGGCAACCAATCAATAGTAAATATGTCTGGATATATTTACAATTGTACAGGTTCCAGTTCTCCCCTATGAAACGACTGTCACTGAATGCCCCATAAAGATTGGTTGCTGTATTAATTTTAAGCAAGTTTGTGTGTAGCCGAGACGATTACTGGTACCCATGAATGTGGATTGTAAGACACAGTCATCTAAAATGGCCTGTTTTGTCACCATTGAACTTCACTACTACTCGCTGGATTTTAATATGTTTGGCATTTTGAAGTCCTGTTGTGCAAAGTTTATAAAGATAAAAATATTTCGTGGACATGCACCATGATTTGAATCTGCTCCAAAATTGAATGGGTTCTTCCTCGTTTCATATTACACCCTTCCACCCAGTTTTATGAAAATTGGGCTGGTAGTTTTTCCTCATTAGCCACTAAAATACAAAAATGCTGCTTTTCAAAGTCGGTGGGAGGTTGGTTATTTACATAATGTTCAATAAAACACAATCTAGCTTGTGATCGTTGATATGCCCAGAGCAATTGGACAGGAGGGGTGCAGACGATGCAGCAGGATTTATTTGCTTTCAGTAGGTTTTTATAAACAAATTCTATAAAGAGAGGACAAAAGGGTCCATACGTGTACACTCCATTAAAAGAAAGGAACACTGAACAGACTGAGAGAATAGATGGAGGGCTGGGGAATTGATTTGTGTGCTCGTGTGTGTTTGTGGGTGATAAGCATGTGAATGCATTACAAAATGTGCATAATTTAACATGAAACAGGAGAAACATGAAATGATTAAATGTATGAGCAGCTGCCGGTGCATAAAAAAAGGGGACCTGCTCGCGTGCCATATGTTGTATATTCAAATTACATCTATAATCAGCAGTTCATTTTACATGTTTTCTTTCTCTTTTCCTGTTCCATTTACTTTTTTCTCTGTGTTTTCATCGGGTGTGACAGATCACTGCCATCAAAGACAAAATAAGACTTGTTTCAGATATTGTTACCTAACTGATGTAGAGGCAAAGGAATTAGTGTAACACATGAGCTCATTTCCCTTCTTTCTTTCTCTCGTTCTATCAACCTGCCTGCGTAGATATTTTTTTTTGCTGGAGTGCATGTGCATGGACTGCCCACGAAACAGAAATAAAGAATACAAATCACAATAATCAACACAAAGCCAATCTCAAAGAGTCCGCAGGAGCTGAATTGGAACATAAAAACATTCTTTTGAAATCCTCTCAATCAGTGTGTTTCCTTTGTATTTCTCTCCATACCTTTTTGAACAGTTGTTTCCCTTCTTTTGCCCTCTCTCAACTGTCTACTCTCTACTTCACTCTCTCTGTCATGTTCCGCTCGCACTCTCACTTTCTTTCTCTCTGGTCCCATTGCTTTCCACTGATTATCACCATCAAAGAAAAAATAACAGATTACACCCAGATGTAGGCACTCAAGAGTTCAAGATGCAGGGTGGATACACGTTAAAAGAGTTTGGCCAGATTTACTCTCAATTAGAGAAACAGAAAAAAACATAAATCCCAGCATATGTCATAGTTTTTCCTTGAAGGCTATGCTAATCCAAAAATGTTGCACCGAGGGTAACATTTAGTCTAATTAGTTAGGGAAGTCTTGCAGGCCAACTTCATGCTTTGTCAGAGTTGAGGTAATATAAACAAATGGTTCATGAAGTTTCTCTCCGTTAAAATGCACATTATGAACCAGTTTAATTGCACAACTGCCAGAAATGCCACAACAACATTCTCTCTGAGGTCTAATGAAGCAGCACAAGTTGACAAGTAAGAGAAAGATAATAAATGAATTTAATAAAGAAAAGAACATATTCCAACATAATCAAAGCAGCCACATGACTGCATGGAATATTACAAATGTGCAAACAAAAGTGAATGATGTAGTATCAGTAATACAGGATAAATAACCCCCTTGTGCACACAGTAGAGACACAAAACACAGAAAGCTCATCAGAATGACTGAATGAGCAGCAACAATGTCAAAAACAATAACTGCACAATGAGGTAGCAGATATATTAAAAAAAAAAAAAAAAAAAAAAAAAAAGGAGCGTGGGAATAGATAAAAGATAAATACAATTAAAAAAAACTCAAGGAAGGAAGAGAAGGAAGAGGAGAGAAGAGTGAGAAAAAGGAGTGAAGGGAGAAGAATTCAGGTGATACAAAGAAAGGCATGAACTTGTGAAGTGTACAGAGTGTAATTTCCACCATAAACTTGAGTAATAGTTTCCTCAGAGGATTCAGGTATGTCAGTCGGTAGTAACACTAAACAAGGAGAAGACAGCATTGAACAGGAATGCATCACAGTGGGAGGTCAATGACGCTCCGCAATGGCAAACTTTTGGTCTTAACTGTCTTGTGGGCACTTGGTTGTACCTACAGCACACAAACAGGTTAGTTCATGTTCTCCCACTGTGTGTGTTACATATTCTCAAATAATGAGAAATGTGACACTGTTTACTACAATAGTTCATACTTGGCAGAGGGGGAAAAGTCTTAGAAACAACATCTAAACTAAACCAAAGGAATAAGAAGCAATTGTGTGATATTATATAAGGTTTCAATTTTAACAGCGATTTTTTTTTTCCTTCGCAGTTTGATATGTTTCCAGTCTGAACGCGATAAGGTTGCAGCATCTAACATCAAAGAGGGACTTGATTTAAGGTTGAAAGTTTTGAACGAGGAGGGTGAAGGTGAGGCGTGTCTAAATCCACAGGATCAAGCTGCCAATGCTTCTGCCGCTGGTGTTTGTGAGCACGCTGCTCCCTATCAAACAGCATCCTTCGTTCTCATGAAAATAAATCAGGTGTAATACCCAATTAGACAAAATGCTAACGGCTCAGTCACATAAGACTGTGAGAAAAATCTATCGTGTGTCTCGAACACTAATCTAATAATCTTCAGTCATATGTGTAAACAGAGATGCTGCATTCAGGTTCAAAAAGCAGTAGCCATGGAGACGACAACAAACACGAGGATGTGTGTGGGCGCTTTGAGCTTGCAAGTATACGTTATCGGTATGAGTGCAGGTTTCTTTGTCCCCATCAGTCTGACACATGCATCTGTCGGGGTCATCGGTGTGTGTCGACCAAAAGGCTGTTTGCCTTTTGGAACCAATTAACAGTACATTAATGCACTTTGACAACTGTGCAACAATGTGCTGTGCTCAAACGCTTGCACTGTTGTTTCTTTTTTTCTCTAAAATGCCTAACAAGCCTATTTTCAACCACGAGAGGTATGACAGCACCCTTGTTTAATGTAGAGCTGTGGTTCGTTCAGGGCACTTTGTCTTTGCAGCTCGGAGAAAAACACTGTGGTGCAATTGCCTAATTGCCTAAAAAGGATTTATAATTCATAAGATGAATTGATTTAAGTGTAATCTTTGGCTTCTTCTTGCTATCAGCAATGTAGCTTCTTACCATAAGTAATGAGTGGAGCCATAGTTGATATTTATATGTAAGTGTGTATGTCTGCAGGCTTGTCCCTTAAATTACTTCTTCTTCTTTTTTTCTATTAGAACCAGATACGCTTTGGCTGCTCATCCTATATACTTAGGAGCATTGACTAAAAAGTCGTTCCAGAAAAGAAACAAAGAAGAAAATCTTTATTGGAAGCAGGGTTGGAAATGAAACGTGTTTTTGTCGGCTTGCCACTGTGGCTGTGGATGTGAAATATAATAGAAAAGGATCAATAATGTTGTCGAAATAATCTTTTTTGGGGATAAATAGGCTATTTTATTTCTTAAAAGGTAAATATTTAAACTCTCAAGGTAAACTATCAGACACATGAACCGTACACAGCTCAATCAGCAGGAGAGCAGCTCGTACTTTGGCCAGAACGGCCAGCATGAGTAGCAGCAGAGCTTCCAATTGCTTCCTCGTCACTGTCCAACCCGGTATCACAGCAAAAGGGGAAATGGACGCGCTGATCCAATACAGGAAAACGTGAAATAGCCACGCTATGCGCTGTCTGGGCGTGTCAGTTACACGTTTTGAAAGCGTGAAACTTACACTCAGGTACTACTGGGTTGCACTGTCTGGTCAGTTGACATTTATTCTGTAATGAAATAATCTTGGGAAATAAGTTTTTACTTTTGCCGTGTCTCTCTCTCGATGTGCAGCCCTTTGTGAAAGAGAACGGGAGACCAGCACAGGATCGGTTACGCGGCCATAGATGAAACTCTCACGCAGACCTGAATAGAAACGGGTGCACAGAAATTATGGAAATAAAGTGTATTATTTGATTTATATTGGGGGCGGGGGGGAACGGGTCACGCTGAAGACAATGTAGGTGAAACACTGACTCCGAGTTGGGCAATGACACAAGTCTCTCTATCGCAATTGGACTATCTGTTTGTATATGCTACTTTTATTCACCTGCCGCTGTGGCTGGTAGGTTGAGCAAATAAAACTTTTAACTGCACATCACCTCCACTGCCGGGTGGCAGGTAGTAATTGCTAACCCACGCTGGAAACCTAAAACAGCTCCTCACAAGCAGCAGCTCTATTAATCACTTCACTCAGTCATATTGTTGTTTTACTGTAAATATTCTGTGATTATCCTTTTCTTAACGTATGTGCTTAAACTGCCATGCAAAGTCTTCTCTCTGTTACAGGAGTTCAAAACAACCAGCTGGTGGTCTAACTAATTTCAATAGAATTCTCTCTGGATCCCCCGTTTGGAGCATTGGTACGGCCTTTTTTTTTTTTTTTTTTTTCACTTTTTGTCTACATGCATCCACAATATGTGTTTGTGTTTGTGCAGATGCATGGTACCGCTACCGTGTCTCAGGGATCACTACACGTGCCATCAGAGAAACAGGATGTTTTGATTGTTGCTTGGCAACTATCGCTGTAGTGATGGCCCATGGTGGGCACAGACAGAAGTTCTATTGTGAGAGGTGTGGCGTTAAGGAAGCTGATCTCCGAGAGAATAAGGATTAAATCAGACAAGAGATCTTCATCTCACCACTGAATAGGGTTCTGTGTGTTTACAAGCAAGACCGATGGGAGAAAGTGAGCACATTTGTGTGTGTGTGTGTGTGTGTGTGTGTGTGTGTGTGTGTGTGTTTGAGTATGTGATTGTGCACAGATGAGAAAAAATCAAATAAAATATCAGGGCCATGCAGCGTCATATCACTCATGGGTTGTTTTCTGACTCGCCAACATAAAGGACGCTTTCATATGCAGTAGATAAGAAGTAAACAAACCTGGGGAAAGAGAATGGGTTGCAACGACTATGTTCCATGATGCTGAGATACTAACAGCCAGTAACTAACCTGACACTACATGGCCAGGTGTGTACATACCCAAACATTACATTTAAACATAAGGTGCTTTCGGACTGAACACTTCTTGGGAGTCCTTTGGAGGAACTCCCCACTGGGGAAATCCCTCGAGAACCTTTTTCCACTTTCATTCACACAGCTAATAGAGACACTGAAGTGACATCTCTTCCGTGCGACATACGACAACGACAACAACAACAACAACTGTCCATTTGTCTGTTTCGTTCCATTTTTAAAGATAACAACAAAGGGATAGCTTGGATTGCTTGACTATGGATAAGTACCTCATACAACCCTGTTTATGAGTATTACTTGCAGTAAACGGGCGTCGACTTGTCCAAAGTTTGGAGAAGAAGGCAGCTGTACCGGCATAGAAGCCAAGCAAAGTACTGCTTTAGATAGGGTTAGCAATATAGCATATTTTAGCCACCTAAAGAAAAACCCACCGAAAGAAATGTATATCAGTTTTAGTGTGAGCTAATTTGGTCTTCCGCTGCCTTGATTGGTTTGTTTGTTTGTTTGTATTATTGCGTGCACAAAAACAGGAAACAGGACAACATGCTGTAACAGGAAAAAGTAGGAAGCACTTATTTATAAAATATTGTATATATACTGTCCAAACCATGAATGCCAGTAATAGTATGTGGGCAGGGGTAACATATCAGAAGGACCTCTTAACTTTTTTAAAAGCAAAAACATTTGAATTTATCATTATTTATTCTTGAAAATGGAAAAAAAAACAAAAAAAAAACATATATAAAGTGTTTGGAAAGACACAATAGTGGAAAATTTTAGGTACATAAATGTGTAAAAAAAATAAATAAAGAACATCATGTCGCACTTTCTGTAAAATCAGTTAAAAGTGATATTTTTGGTAGAAAAATACCTATTCCTGGCAATGCTACATTGTAGCTGCTCCCACTATTCAAGCCCAGGTGTTTACTTTGCACTAAATAACATGATATTATAAAACATCATTGAAAAATATATAACGGGAAGGAACATTAACTCTTCTGAACAGAACTTCCATCATGCTTTGGACATTTGACTATACTATCATGCTCATTTCATCACTTTTGGGTGTGAAATCCTACAAAACACCCTCAGAGTTGATTATGAAAGAAGGTTTTTAATAAAAGGAAGGAAGGAAACAAGTTGTTGAGCTTAATAAAAAGCTTTTCATGAGGGTGAGAAAATGAGGATATAGCCAACACAGGCTGCAAAGTCACACCTTTTAATAAAGTAATGAAAGGCAATATGTTTGAGTGTCTGTTCTAACCTTTCTTTACAGAACGGACTTCATTTAGAAAGGATTCATGTTGCCGACAGTCTAAAAAAAAAAATAATCATGTTTTCTAGTACAAAGAGTGTCAGAGTTAATGAAAAGCCTTCAGTGCCACACACATACAATTTACTGAATTTCTCTTCATAAAGGAGTTTTAAAGCAAATGAATGAAGAGAGGTGTCACTGTTTCCAACATTACATACTATGATTCCTGTTGAATAAATATCAATAGTGTGTTGTTTCAGTATAATGTCAGATTTGTAATCCTCATTAGTGTGTTTTTTTTAAACACAATCAGTAAGTCTTCCAGGTGCATTCATACTTTTGGGGCTCAATAGAGGGAAAATCTAGACACTGGGGAGTAAAACCTGGATCACGGTTATTTATTTATTATTATTATTATTATTATTATTATTATTATTATTATTATTATTATTATTATAAGAGCCAATCAGAAACCATAGCATTCTTGTTTCCAGCATTACTAAGTGCAAAAAATACAAAAGAGTAGGGGTGAGCGATATGGCCCTAATGTAATGTCGCAATATGTCTGAGTATCTTTGTGTTGTTAACATTCTCAACAATACGACAAAATAGAGAAAAATATGTGATGATTAATTTTAACAAAACAAGTGTTATAGTTTTAGATGTCAGCATACAGCAACAGTTTGCCTTTAAATATTAAGAAAAGCTAAACAAAAAAATGATATCTCAGTTCTTTTGTAGAAAAACAACAACAGTAAATTGGTGGGAATCAGATTGTGTATACAGCGCTGGGTGACAGGGTGCAGCCGTAGCAGCGGGAGAGCTGCTGCTCTGCCGGAACAGCTACTATGATCAGAAGCAGAGCCCCTAATTATTTCCTCGCCACTGTTGTCAGATTCAACAATGTTTCGCCCTGACTTTATGAAGTTTGAGGTTGACATTTTCCCATTAATAAATACATTTTGGGCCTCGGTTGCACTTTTATTTCACTTGCAGTAATGAGTCGAATAGCTCACTCGAGAAGTCAAAAGCCAATTTAAAACGTACACAAACTGTGGTCTGAAAACAGGCGTATTACTTGAGTATCTGCTCTGAAGTCATGCAGACGTTTTTTCAATATCAAATTAAATAATTCAAAGTTAAGTTTGGAAGACAAAAATTGAGGAGAAATTTGAATATGATTACAATAAAAGTGTTACTTTGTCCACAGAACCAACACAAATGTTCGGCAATTTCAAGTCACCAGTCTAACCAAAATATTTTTCTGCCTTTTTTGCTGTTTAATTTATTGTTTTTACCTTAGTGAGTCATCAATCAACAGTTCAATCTTTCTTTGTATCATTCAGATTTAAACTAATGTACTGACTCAAAAAGCAGCAACGATTGTTTAGAATACAGATTACCAATTGTTTTTTCTATCATGAAAATGGGAAGAAAAAACAAAATTAAAACAAGCTTTTTGACTTTGGACCTAAGCAAAACGGCATGTTGAAGCATTAACAGGGGGCAGCTCACTGGTTCTAAATTGGCCCATAAAAACAAAGTATATAACAGAAACCTGAATCTAATATAAAAGAAGAATGCTGAAATAAATACAGGCCGAGGGAGCCTGTAAATCAACTGATTAGGCTTTTGCAGGAATGGTAAACAGTATAAAAATTAATGGCTCTCCGCATGGACTCGTGTGTGACTTCACCTAAATTCATATACTTTCATGTGTGAACTCGCAAGTGTGTCTGCGTGGAGAGTAATAGGCAGTAAGTCATACTTGCAGTAATTCTATGGAATTCCTGTGGACCTGTAGCTGCGCTCGCAGGCAATAAATACAGCCTGTTAAGCTCGGCTGATAACTTCGAACCGGTACTCTGATTTACAGGTGGACAAACACGAGGTAACTCTGGGTCTCAGCGTGGGTGTGGGACTTCAGTGATAGTGTGGAAAAAAGAGTAAATGAGATTTTTTTTTAAATAATAAAAAATGATTTTACCGGTTAACAAAGAGGCTGTTACTTCTGACTAGTGGGTGAAGTAATTACAGTAATCTATACTGGTGTTAATGTGCAGCTTGTATGATTCTCACTGACATATTGTACAAGAATACTACTGTACATAAACGTGTGGTTATGACCTTAAATTCAATCGGAATGTCCTAAATTGGATCCGTTTTTCGTTTTTTACGTTTTACTTTACTCTTTTATAATGACATTCCTCCTTACAAGTAAAAGGCTTAGGGCAAAGGTTTGGTCAGACAGAAATAATGACAGCATTTGGTGTGAATACCATAGCAGAAAAAAAAAACACAAAAACTTGCTTTCGGCTTATGCGCCCACTTTAACTTTTGGCATCCAATCAGAAAAACGACATACACCAGCCACAGAGCATAA
Organism: Brachyistius frenatus; assembly: GCF_029030835.1. Lineage (NCBI taxonomy): Eukaryota > Metazoa > Chordata > Actinopteri > Embiotocidae > Brachyistius > Brachyistius frenatus. The sequence goes on along the minus strand of NW_027210829.1, from coordinate 216,790 downwards.
AACAAGTTTTAATGAATAAAAAGGAGGGAAGCTGGTATTTTGGGTCATGAAACTTTTGAATGTGACAAAGGAGAGAGTCTTGAATTTTTAGACGTCAAATTGGGCTGCGTTCGATTAATGGTCGAAGTTCTGAGCGTTTATCAAATGGTATTTTTGCTTGAAATGCCCGTCCTTATCTACAGTGGAAAATCAAATACAAGAACAGTACCAGGTACCAAAAGTGAGGAAAGTCAAGTAGAGCAATCTCACAGAACTTGAAACATCCCAAGAAGGACAAAAAGCACAAGTTTTAGCCTACATGTAAATGTAGATTATGTACTTTTTTTTTTTTAATCGGTCCAATTAAATCCTCTACGTTATACAAAACGTTTTTGACGTTCAAAACAATCAACAAATTTAGACACGCAGTATCGATAGCGTTATGTATAGCTTTGAAACTATAGGTACAACCCAGGCTTGTAACAAAGTTCAGCACCTTAAGAGTGCAGAGGGAGTGAAGGAAAGTGAGATATATACGGACCGAGTGTGAAAGGTGGGGGGGCTCGGAACATGAGCTCATGACTGCAGCAATAGTGTAACATTAGTGTTAAGTGCTCGTAAAAGCCCCTCTTTGCTCTGCATTACCTCAGAGTGTGGGGAACGAGAAATGGACTTAATAATATAGCTGTTATGAAAACTTTCATTTACCGTCTCAGAACAAGGTGGAGGAAAGCGAAGCAAACAACACGTCAGAAAGCCACCAAACACCACCACACACGGAGACTTTTTTTTTACAGCGGCACTGAAAACACTAAATACTACGAGCTGCAGTTCCAGTGGCCCACACAGGCACAACTGGCATGTAAAAATACTCCACCGTACATAGTCCGTGCTTCTCCTCATTCCATACATGTTGTATTTGGCCGCCACGAGGTGATCGTAAATACGGCGAAGTCACTCTGCGAGTTGGTTTAAAAGAAGTTAAACGCTTAATGCTCAGCAGAAAACTTTCCTGAGAGCACTGGCTCCTTGTTCTTACAACATATGGTCAACAGGGGTTTGCATGAAATTGTAAATATTTTGAAATTCACTTACTTCTATTTTATAAAGCCGTTCCTTAAGGGGGCGCAGGGGTACAGTAGTTGGCACTGTTGCCTCTGTCCAGGGTCCAACCAATGTGGCACAGAGTTAGCATGTTCTCCCCATGCATGAGTGGCAGGAAACCAGAGCAGAAAACCCACAAAGTTTTTGTAAGTTAAAATGTTCCTGTCCAGGGTTGACAAAACGTCTAGCCATCCTAGAGGCAGACAAAAACAGTGCATCCTGGGTTATCAATGAAAGCATCCTAAAAGTGTCGCAACTATACAAATGTATTCGAAACTAAACTGATTTTAATCCATCATGAGAAATATGACGCATTGAACAACATAAAACATTTTTATTTTATTTTGCTACCAAAATGCCACGAGGGAATCCCATGCACTCCTGTTACGATCTCCTTTCGTCCTACATCTGTTGTCGTCAGTGGACAAGCTGCAGCCAATGCTGACCCACAATCAGTTCTTTCTCAGTTTAACCTACAATCAATCACCAACAAAAGTTAGGCAATGTCCTGTTGTATTCTACTCAGTACCCTTCTGCTTTTACAGCTGGCTCCATTACATTACACTTTTTATTTTCCCAGTCTGGGGGCTAAATATCTCCCGTTAGCTTAACAGGCCCCTTTGGTCGGTTGTACCAGTGTGTGTATATTCGGGTGTGTGTGTGTGTGTGTGTGTGTGTGTGTGTGTGCGGCAGTGTGCGGGGGTCAGGCTAGCTGGCATCCAGATGTGGAAAGAGAAGTTCTGTTTGAGAAACAGCTATTGTTTCCCCCAAACTGTTGGCCTTTTGTGAAGCAGAGATTTCTTCTGGTACTGCTACTGCCTGAGCAATCACTACTAGTTGTGTATTGCAGTAGAAGACAGATGATAACGTTGGATTAATAGTAGCAGGAGTGACATTTCCATAATACCAGCACAGGTAGCAAAGGCCGCATTAGCGGTAGGATTATAAACAGCTGTCGCAGCACAACAGTTTTAATAGTATCACTAGTGGTAGTTGTAATCAAGATAGAAGAAAGATCTTATGCGGCAGCATCTTTCACATTTAATCACAGCAAAGGACCACTTTTTTTTTTTTATACAAAATCCATTTAGAGTCACGCATATTAAATGTCTTAACCTTACATTTGTGATATTATATTCTAAAGTCATAATTTGACCATTCTTCAAAGTTTTTTCTCAATGAGGTTTTAAAAACAGGAACTGTAGCGTATTCTTTAGTCATGGTTTTATTAAGCGGGGGTTATTCAAGATTTCCATCGCTCTCCGAATATCTTAATCTTGCTGGTAAAGTACTCCGTGACATCACTGCTGAGCATGGTTAAAGCGACAACAAGGCACATTTCAGACAAATCAGTGATGCTGGGTGTTCAGAGACGAAACTAATTGAAACTTTCATCCTCAGAGGGCGGATAAACGCTTCTGTTAATACTCACGTTATTTCAAAAAATAATCCAGTGTTTGTTTTTGGGTTTTTTTTACAAAGAAGTGGGAAGAAAGCATCATCACCGATTTGGGGTGGGATTCAGCTGACAGGGAGCACTTTATGTGAAAGATTACCTCGTCAGTGACCTGTTCACGGTGACCATATGAAAGCACTTAAGTGTTCTTCATAGCAGTTTTCAAATGAATTACGTTTGAACTTTTGTTGAACACAACTTATCCTACTTATACTTATAATAATAATAATAAACTAATAATAACTAAAAAATAATAAAACAGATAAAAAGCATATGAAACAGATCAAATGCATAAAAATGAAGACAAGTAGACTTGATTTGGGTGGTTCTCTAGGATTCAATTTATGATATGAAGTAGCGGAAAAAGCAGTTGTAGCCGTAGTACTGAAGTACTATTTAAGAGAAGTGAGAAATTTGTGTACTTTTACATTTTGAAAATAATTTATCTTCATGTCTATGAATGAGAGAAATCTGGGGTTTGTGTGGAAGTCAGCTTTCAGTACTTCAGTGGCACCTCTCTAGTAACTTCACTAATAACCACATAAAATAACCTTTTATATCGCTATAATAAATATACAAGGTTCTTATTGTTTGGGCACTTTTACCCAAAAATCTGTCCAGGAGATCCAATAAAAGCAGCTATATGTTGAAAGTATTAGTCATCTAGCCATTCATACAGTGGTGCTGCAACAGGTTTCAGATTTCTTTACTTTGCTTTTAGCTGCTTTAGCAGGAAACTTTGGGAAAAAAACTGGAAGTAAAAGCCACACGCTTCTGCTCCATAAAATACACCTGCCTAATATTGTGCAGTTCCCCCCTCGTGTCACCAAAACAGCTCTGACCTGTTGAGGCATGGACTCCACGAGACCTCTAAAGGTTTCCTGTGGTATCAGGCACCAAGACGTTAGCAACAGATCCTTTAAATCCTGTAAGTTGCGAGGTGGGGCCTCTATGGATCAGACTTGTTTTTCCAGCACATCCCACAGATGTTCCATCGGATTGAGATCTGGGGAATTTTGGAGGCCGAGTCAACACCTAGAACTCTGTGGAACGTTCCTCGAACCATGTGATTCATCAGACCGGTGCGCCATCTTCCACTGCTCGACGGTCCGGTTCTGACGCTCACATGGCCACCGTAGGCCCTATAAGCAGTAGGGTAGGGGTCAGGACAGACACACTGACAAGTGTGCTGCGACAAATGCTTGTCCTGACATCTTTCTATTATTGTCAGCATTGAGGTTTACATCAGTATGTGCCACGGGAGCTCTCCTGTGGGATCGGACCACACATGCCAGCCTTTACCTCCCGCACGCGTCAATGAGCCTTGGGTGCCAATGACCCTGTCGCCGGTTCGCCGATTTTCCTTCCGTCGGCCATTTTCGGAAGGTACTAGCCGCTCTGACCCGGCCGTCTGGCAACCGCAGTTTTGTCAAAGAGAGCTTTAAAGTTGACCATTTTTCCTGCTTCCAACACATGAACTTCAAAAACAGGCCGTTCACCTGCTGCTCAGTACTCCAGGCTGTATCTCTGCCAGTGACAGGTGTCGTTGTAACGAGATAATCAGTGTTATTCCCGTTAGTGCTTTTACTGTTTCAGGCTGATGAGGATTTACTGCAGAATTGTAATCCTCGCGTCTCGATTGGCATTTTGAGCTTCATGTCGGCAGGGATCAATAAAGATTGAGCGATCCGGGTCCAGACGGTGAGTCGTCTCCCCACATATCTCTTTCTAGCTTTGCAAAATGTTGACTGGCCCTAAATTTGTTGTTTGTATTCAGATTTGTATGAAATCATTTGCACACAAAAAAAAAATCATTGAGTTTAATTATTAATTAGTTTGAGTTACCTGAATTGTATTCCACACAACATTACATACAGACAGTGGAGATGGCACAAAAGCTATTTTCATGATATTATTTGTAACATAAAAGAAATTCCCACTTAAACCCTGATTTCAGGGATAGTTCCTATAGTGAAACATCCACTTGTAAATAATAAAGCAGACATGTCATCATACGGTACACCAATTCATGCCTGGTTGTGCGTTTCGGGTTAAGCCTCTGATGTCATGTTCATGGGGCTCAGTGAGATTGATGGGTTCCACTCATGAAGTGGATTACAAGCTTTTTTCCCCCCAATTGTTTCCTCTTGCTGTCCCGAGTTTGCTTTCCAAATAGTCCAGAAAGGATATAAGGCAAAAAGTCCCCAATAAGCAAACAGCAAAAAAAAAAAAAAAAAAAAAATCAAAAAATTTCCTGAGATAGGAAGTGACTCCAAAGTCTGCCAAAAGTCTCTCTCTCCTGCTTACTCTCTCTCTCTCTCTCTCTCTCTCTCTCTCTCTCCCCCCTCTACCTCCCCCCTCCCCCTCTCTGCAGCCGTTTTCCATTATCAGTGCCCAAACCAGCTTGTTAAAAAGAGTGAAACTCAAACCACAGTATTGAAAATTACAGAATTCCTTCATAAATGCCCAACCCTCCCAGCAGCTACACTGGGTTCAGGCTTGAGGTGAGACCGCCATACTACAAAATGCACAAGCGCACACACACACACACACACACATTATGTATACATGTATATAATGCCAGTTCTATACCAACACAAATACGTATCGTACACTATATACACACAAACCCACTCGGGCTCTAACGCACGCACACATTTACCCTAAGAAAAGCACACCTCACTCTATAGGTGCATACGCTTATGCCCAAAACACAAATAAATGCTCACACAGAAATACACAAGTGCTAAGCAATAGGCCACAGTGGCCTCTTTCCCTCCCTTCTTTAAATTTTTAACCAAAACCAACAGCTGAGACTGCTGCATAGCAACTGGTCAGCCCACCCTAGCAACAACAATATCACTCATTTGACCTCTTCACGACATCATGGTAAAAATCAAACAGTTTTATATTATTTTACGCAGTTGTTTTGAGAGTTGCTAAATCTCTACATTTGCTCTGCAGCATCTTATGTAGCTTTTTCACACAGGGAAGGTCACCTGTGGGATGTTCTTAGAGTAAAGCTAAATAGCTTTTTTGTGTGCAAAAAAAAAAAAAGATCATCAAATCTAAAATGTGATTTTGCCAATAGTACACCTGGCTACTCAGTACATTGCTTTTCCAAATCTTTGAATTGGCAGGCAAATTGGGGCAAGTACGGTGACAGTGAATCAATTACACTTTCCTCTTTCTCAGCAGCTGTTGTTTAATTTCCCTCGCGTGAGCGTGTGCTTGCGTGCCCTTCTAACAGCAAACTCTCTACAACCTGGCAAATAAATTGTAATTACTCTCAGCGCCTCTTGCATGTAGAATTGTTACAAATTTACTTAAATGAAAGGAGCACTCAAACTCAATCAACTTAGAAATGACGAATAATTCGGGTGGTGGACAAACAGTCTCTCTCGATCGCGCCGTTCAGGTTTTGCAGCCAATTCAGAGACAAAGTATTTGATACTGGACTGAGCCGTAAGAATGGAATAACACCAAACCACGAGTGTTTCACACATACACGCAGCTCAGTTTGCTCTCCATGAGTAATTCTATGTTTTGCTTTAGAGGGAAATTGCTGCACTTTGGCCATAATTGTTTCAAAACTACTAGCTAATTATGACCTTTTGAAAACAAAGTGTACAGATTGAATGTGACATTTTGCTGTGCCTGCAGAATATAAATGCCCCCTTGCTGTGGCTGAAGCCCAGTAAAACCTAATAATGTAAACAACCATGTCCCAACTAGTGCTTTAACTGAATTGGAAGGCTATATTCGCAGGTTTCTTCTCGCTGACCTACAGAATAAAATGCTACTGGCAGTTTGGTTAAAAAAATTAAACTCAGACTATGTTGCTGCAGTTTCATTTTGGATTGCTCCTGATGCTTGGAACATGATCAAAGTGCCACGATGTAAAGTAATGTCCCTTAAAATACATCCTACTGTGCTTTACAATATCTTCTGACACATATATATATATATATATATATATATATATATATACATACTGTATATATGAAGTTACAATGTCGGATGTTCATATCAAATGCGTCCAAAACTTAAAATGAGCTAAAGGTATGTAAAAGTAATTCTTTTGGGGAAAAAACTCAGACTTCAGACTGTTCTGAACACTTTGCAACAAGCTGACGTCAACTCCTCACGACACACTATGACGTACAGGGACACGCCCGTACACCCACTTACTATGTCCATAATAGCAAAAGCGGGTTTACTCAGTAGAAGATATTCCAAGCCAAAAGCCTGTCAAACTACGGTCAAGTGCGTTTCTCACACGTACAGCTATTGACGGGGGCACATGCCAAAAAAACAGAAATATAGGGCTTATGATTTAAAGACTAAACCCACCAATGTGTCACACAATAAATAGGTAATGAGAGTGATATTTATCTCAGGTCCTGGTGTAATCTTTGTTGGCGCCGATGTTGGTGCTTTCCACTTCCAAATTCTGGATCGAATTCTGACTCAAAGATGTACGGCAAGAGGATGAGAGTGTGTGTGTGTGTGTGTGTGTGTGTGTGTGTGTGTGTGTGTGTGTGTGTGTGTGTGTGTGTGTGTGTGTGTGTGTGTGTGTGTGTGTGTGTGTGTGTGTGTGTGGAGGAGGGAGGGGGGTTACAAGCAGTGGGTGCTGCCGCTCAGCAGGCGTCCTGGAAGTTGGCCAATCAGAAGAAAGTGAGCTTGTTAGGGTAGCCGGAGCTTGTGTCAGACAGGGTGAACTAAGAGATGGCATTAAGGGCCAAGTAGTAGATAAATAAACATAAATAAGGATAAATAAGGATTTATTTTATTTTTTTATTTTTTTTAAACTGAATCCCAAAAAGCGACTGTGAAGTCCCAGGATAAAAATTCAAAAAACCAAAATGAGTATAGTACGTCGAGGTCTCCTTCAAGGCTATCCTACTACAGCCGAAAGACATAATATTTGAGGACTAGTCAAATGGAATCATTTACTTCATAAACTGTCACAATATTTCAGTTATTTTTCTGGAGAAACTCCTCTAACTTGTTTTGTTTTTTTACTTCTACTTCAACATCCCATCATTTAGTACATACACCACTTTCCAGCTCTGCAACACAGCAGCGGAACACCAGATCTAATTTGTTAAATTGTATAATTTGTGTAAAGACTAAATTCTTCAAACACAGTTCAACGTTATTATAGGCTGGTGTTGAACAGTCTGACAGCCGTCGGAACAAAACGACCTGCGGGTGGCGCTCCTTCCTGCACTGAGGGTGAAGCAGTCCACTGAAGGAGCTGCTTCAAGCTCCTGCAGCCTCATGGAGGAGGTCAGCTTGGCTAACATCCTCCTCTCACCCACCTCCTCTATGGAGTCCAGGGGACTGTCCGGGACAGAGCCGGCCCTTTTGACCAGCTGGTTTATTTTCCTCCTGTCCCTCTCTGTGCCTGCACAACCCTAGCATACCACTGGATAAAAGTTGGCCGACGCCACCACAGAGTCGTAGAATGTCCTCAGCAGAGTCCTGCAGACTCCGAAGGACCTCAGACTTCTCAGCAGACGGAGTCGACTCCGGCCCTTCTTGAAGAGGACATCCGTGTTGTCCGACCAGTCCAGTTTATTGTTGAGGCGAACACCCAGGAATTTACAAGCGTCCACAATGTCAATGTCCAATCCCTGGATGTTCACCGGCGTAGTTGGGGCGACCCTTCCTGCGGAAATCAACCACCATCTCCTTTCGTCGTACTGCCGTTAATCCGGAGGTGATTGAGATCACAGGTCGACTAAGTCAGCGATGACCTTCGCTGTACTCCTGATTGTTCCCTTCTGATACACATCTAACGATGGCTGTATCACCAGAGAACTTCTGGATGTGTCAGCAGTCGGTGTTGGACGTGAAGTCTGACGTGTACAGAGAGAACAGGAAGGGGGAGAGCACCCCGTGCTGCCGACCCCCACATCAGACACGCAGTGGTGTGTCTGTTGGTGTGGCCGATGGTGCATGCAGTCAGGTGGCCGTCGACTCCAGCTCCCTCCAGCTCCCCCCCCCCCCAAAGCAGCGATGGCTGTATGGCAGGGGTGTCAAACATATGGCCCGCAGGCCGGATCCTATTGTAGAAAGACCTTAAAATAGGGTTTATCATCCAAAAACCTTCACCAATGATTTAAACATAGAGAGATATTGTCGTTATGTATGCGTTATTATGCTGTGATTTTACTGGTCTGGCCCACTTGAGATCAAAGTGGGCAGTATGTGGCCCCTTAACTAAAATGAGTCTGACACCCCTGCTGTTTGGTGTTGAACGCGTAGGAAAACGATCAATCCTGAAATGACTTCACAGTTCCAATAAACTCCTCATCCCTTCACAAAAAGACAAAGTTGATAATAATTCAAAATGACCAATTCACAGCTGCTCCTTGGGAGGTGTTATAGTGATAGTCAGTACATAGAGAAACATTAGTACGTAATCTGATACTGACAGCTGATGTTCAGCACACACCGAGTTATGATCAAGCTCTCCTCTCAAACAAACTAGCAGCCAACATCACTGCTGGCTGACCACTTCTCTTGGTCTCTCTCCTTATAGAAAACAAATGGACCTCTGAGTTGTGGTGACCAGTCTCTTCGAGGCAGAGAGCAGCGAGGTAAACGATCGAAAATAAAACTGAAAGCAAGAGTTTGCGAAGGTCTTTTATGTTCAGTAACAGTCGCCATTCAACTCGGTAATTGTATGTTAACACGCAGTGCGTTCAGTCAACTACGCAGCTGTAGTATATATTATGCATTTGAGGCTCCTCAGAACTAGAGAAGGTGTTACTGAAACACGGTACACTTCAAAAATACACACTCGGATATGTACATGTGAATAAATCATGGAATAAAAGGGGGGGGGGGACACGCAGTGTTGCACACAAATTTATACGCACACAGTAGTCTGTACCAGAAAAGGTTCCAGCCTACTGCCTGTCACAGTGCATGGATTTCAATGAAGCAAACTCAACCATATTCCCACCATCTGTCATGAAGATTTAAGAAAAAAAAAGCAAGTTTTTTCATTTATAGCTGTGTTTAAAACATAAAAGACTGCACGTTTGTGTGTGTGTGTGTGTGTGTGTGTGTGTGTGTGTGTGTGTGTGTGTGTGTGTGTGTGTGTGTGTGTGTGTGTGTGTCACTGTTCCCTTGATATAATCCTCTGCTACCATCTAGTGGTGAAAACATGGAGCTAAACGTTAATGCCCTAAATTCCAGTGGATTTCAACTCTGTGAATTGGAGTTCAACAGTGTACTTTATCAAAGCAGCAACAGACCGTGTTTGTACTGTCAGGTGACAGGTCACCAAACCTATAAGGTCCGTGTCTGGGTATGTAATCATATTTGTTGCTAATACTAACTGAAATAACGGCACATGACCAGGAGCACTGGGAACATCATTTGAAGAAAAAAAAAAGTGTCACAATGTAATACTAGTAATGTTTTCTGGTCAGCCAACACAGATGCTTCACTGTATCGTATCTATTAAGTCTGAGGTCTGACATAAGAGCTGAAAGGATTAGAAAACTATTAGCATACTGTGAAATATAAATTGCTTACAAAAGTACTTGTAAGTGCAAAAGAAATCACTTCTTCACTCCTGATTTTTGCCCCAAACATGTCCTCATAACTTTATATATGAACCAACACACAAGGTTAAGAAAAGTATTTAACTCGCATGGTTTTAAGGTACATAGTCAGACACATACAATATAGTGTATCTGCTTGAACCACATTGTCTTGTATTACCCAAAGATAAACTGTTAGCAGTTTTAAACAGGGACCTTTTGGCAGCAGTGATTTATTTACTTGTTGTTTGCCCAAATTACAGTTTTTCTTTTTCCCATCATTCCCAATTGCAGTTTGTAACTCTCAGTGTTTAAATCAACTCTGACACAGGATCATTGGCCTGTTTTATTGTATTTCTCTGGAGTTTGAATTTGTCTCAAATTTATGGTATCGCCAGGTAGCATTAAAAGGTCTTCAAGACTTTCAGATTTGCTCTTTAGAAATCTGCAGATTGCTTTTTTCCCCGAGCTGCTCAGACCCTTTCAGAAACTCTGGGGAGTTTGGCCCACTCCTGATGTTAGAATAAAACATAGCGGTCGAAGCTATAGAACTGGAACACATCCATAGACAATACCCTGCCGTGTTTTACGGTTAAATGATTGCTGTGAGATGGTTGCATTAAATGCCTGACAGAAAGTACTGGATGTTCCAAAATGTCCTTCAGTTCATTTTGGATAAAGCCGGGGTTGTTTAGAGGTCAAACACCAGCTGGAACCGCAATATTTTAAAATTTGTTCTGGAGGCATTAAGTGTATTTAGGAGAGCAGAAGTTATCTCTGATGATTCCTGTGGAAACCTTGACCATCAGCCAAAAGCTTGTTTAAACATGCTTTTACAAATCTGGGAACATCACACAGATAATACATTTTGTAACAATTTGGATAATGTTTGATCCACACTCTTGCCTTCATAAAGATAAAGAAGGGACAACTGATACCACTGGGTTAAATTTGTCTCACTTTGATGTGGTCTTCCACATAAGCAACACAAAATCTACAGCAAGAGCTCACTGAATGGTAATTTTTTTTTTTTTTTTAGTTGTTAGAAAGCACTTTTGCATTGTTCTTTGTGAGGTCAAGTGAAGGTTGATCATTTGAAAGTCAAAACAAAAATGTTTAGATTGCATCATCATTACAAGCAGGCTTACTCTATCAGCACTGACTATCAGACATGTTCCTTGATTTTAAGGGAGTAGCACAAAGTGCCCTTTGGGCCCTGAAGCCTTTGTCCTTGACCCTCCCCTGACCCCAGAGGACACCCCCCCCCACACACACACACACCTCCATTAGTTTCTCTTCTAGCCTCCTATGAGGCCCCTCAAACCCCAATCATTAAATGTATTTTGAGCAAAGGGCCGACCAGGAAGGATGAGACAAAAGGTGCAAATCAAGTATTACTTTCTGTATCTCGGACATCAAATCGAGGATACAGCGTGTTCTGTCTGAGCTAATTAGATCGTGCCGACCGCAGGAAGCTTAAAACACCGATACTAGGTGCAATATCAGCATGATAACACGAAACGACTAATGAACATTATAAACTTAACGTACCTGACTTCTCTGGGCGGTTACAGTTAGCAAATATATTGTGTTTGGTGGAGCTTCGTTTTAGGCAATTTGCACAACTTGTTTAAAAAAAAAAAAAAAAAAAAAAATGGTTAGGAGCTTGGGTCGCAAAAAAAAATTAAGTACGATGACAACAGTTGTCTGTACTTCCGGATTTCAAAATAAAGGATTCTCAAGTAAAACGTAAAACCTCCAAATATTTATTTGTTAAAGTCACACTCCTAGCATTTATTAAACTTCTCAAACATAGGTTAAAAAAAATATGTTTTTGTCTGGTAACCACAAGCTCACACTGTCAACAATGCAAGGTGGGATTCAAACAATCAGTTCTTACCTGTTTTCCTGTTAAGCTAATTCAACCGACCATTGCTTCAATGACCTGCAGTCAGGTACGATTCACCTGTTGCAGCAGAAAACAGTTTGTTTGACTCTTTCCACTTGCAACTGTAAAAGACATGAATCCTCGTCAGAACAAAACAACAGTTTGCCTCCACCTCCTCTTTTGCACAAATGCAGCGCCGGACCCTGTCTGAACTCTGTTTCCTGCTTTCTGCTGGATGTTTTGCAACACAAGATGTTCCAGTGGGGACGGAAATTATAATTTGAAGACGTGAGTTTAAATCCCTCTGAAAGTACATCAAAACCAAATATCTCTGTGTGTGAATTAAAAATTAACCCAACAAAACTAAAATAAAAGAAAGAAAACTATCAACAAAATTAATACTTAACAAAAAAAACAACTAAAAAAGACTGGGTGTTCTTCTAATCCCCTCGTGTGTGTATTTGAGGTGTGTATGTACTAATGGCATGTTCAACAGCCACATAAATAGCAGATCCTGGGGTTGTGACAGTATTGCTTCCTATCAATTTCTAGAAAATCCTGTGAATGATCACCTCTGCAGGACAAGGTTGCGTTTTCTTGTATCACCAGGAGATGGCACTGTAGCTTTAAAATGTAGAATACAATACAATACAATACAATAGAACATAGTAGTGGTGATGTATATGTCATTATCATTTTAATGATAATATACTATATAATCCATATATATATATACACACTGTCTATCATTACCTTAGTTGCTTTGGCGATATTGTTAACCGGACATAAAGGGAAATTACTTTGAAATACAATATCATTTGATTATAAGGGTTATAAAACTATTCTCTTATCTTTATGAGGCTCCTATTATTTGACAAGTTATTGTTATTGAATTATATGCACTAATGCAAGCTTACCCAAAGGGCCTCAGATAATGACAAAGGTGATATCGAGTGATCAGAGCAGGTGTTGGACATCAGTGAACTACTTTTCAGCTGGGGAAGAGTATTCGTACCTGTTTGGAGCTCCACTGACAAGGAGGCGTGATGCAAAGTCTGCAGGCCAATTTACTGTAACAGAACAGCTTCAACTTGTCAATTGCTTGACAATATCCGTATATTTTAAACAGACTTGTTTTTCCCACGTGTGATATTTTCATTATTTAAAAAGGGTTATTTGTTAACCTATTCATCTCATATATTTCTTATCAACACCAAAAGACATCTTCAGAAAACAAACTTTTTTTTTTTTTTGCCGCACACAGCAGCCTGTACAATTTTTTATTTTTTTTTTAAATCATATTGCTGTGATAAAGTCTAAATGCCACGAGGTGTCAGTGTAGGGCCATAATGTTTCTTGGAGCAAGCTGTTGAGAAACGCATGACTGTAGCTGCTCCATAGGTTTATTGAATAGAGTTTAAAAAAAATTACAAAAAATTTAATAAAATTTTAAAATATATATATATATATATAATACAATACAATACAATACAATGCAATACTTTTCTTTTAAAGAAAACATGGGCTATATTATATAACTACTAATTTACTACTTCTCCGTACTCTTATCACTACTACTACGCATCCTGCCGCAACGACGATAAATAATAATAATAATAATAATAAATAAAATTGATAGGCTAACTAATTTTGATTTTGAATAATAATCCTCTTCAAGTCTCTTGGTGTAAAGCGCACGTCATTTTTTTCTGCACCTCTTCCGTGTCGAACAAATGATTGATTATGATAATTTGAGTTATGACCCCCTCCCCACCATTCTGGACCTCTCCAAATTTGTCCTGCACGTTCCTGCTCTCTGATTGGTCCGCTCCCTGATTGGCCTGTGTTCTGATTGGCTGAAAGTTACGTGCTGGGACAGTCAGTCGACAGTTTGTTTTCTCGCCTGCGGCTGAGCTTTAGACGGCGAACCGCTGCTGGAGGCAATGGGGATATAGAAGTGAGGGTTTTTTTTATATTTTATTTTATAGACACATGTCTGAATAGTTACGTAAAGAGGCGAGAATGTAGATAAGAGTTTTCTTTCTCTCTGTCCTTCTTTTCTTTTCCCGGTCCCCTTGCTGCTGTTCGAGCGGTTCATGCGGACTGTCATTCAGAAATACTACAGACACATTTGGAGCGCTCACGTGTTTGACCTAGCTCATGTATTTGATATTTTTCCTACGTTTATTCTCATATTTTTTCGCAAGCTTAGGTGCAGCCTTCCTCCTGTGCTTTCAGTTGACAGTGGCGTGTCAATTATTGTCGGTTTGAATCACGGAATAAGTTTTCGAAATCTTAAAAGTCACTGGAAAGAAGGTGACGAACTTTGTTTTGCGGAATAACGGCATGGTGTACATGCAGGTAACATACTGAGGACATCTCATCACTGCTGGAAACTGTACAGTAAGTCTGACTTTACTTATTAGTCCAAATCACTGTAATATCGGTCAAATACACCCACGGGGGTCTAAATGTTTGTCTGTCACACTTTGTGGTGAGTTTACAGTAAGCTTTTATTCATCTCCCAAGTTTCCTTTTTATTTCATTTCTTTCTTCTATTTCATTTCTACAAAGTTTTAAAGTTTAATTTGGTCTCTTTATGTCGTGCTCTTCATTCATTTTCAACAGTGTTAATCTACAGAAGTGGTGACTTTCAGATCAGAAAGTCCGTGTCTTTGAGAAGAGTTGCAACCTGTGGCAGCACTTACACATTTTTGACCAACAACTTTAAAAAAAAAAAAGCATATTCACACAGTACATTATGGTTTAATAACGGAATATTGATGTACCTTCGTGTGTGTGACTGCAGAGGAGCAGGCTTTGTGTTAAGTATATCCGAGTTTATTCAAGAGATCAGCATGTAGCTGAGTGAATTAATGTTTGGAAACACATTAAAGCTCCTATCTGGGATCCTCTGGAGGGCTTTCCTCCTATTTCAAGAAACTTAATCTTTCATTTCCAGCTACTTTCAACTCCTTTTTAAAATGCTTGTTAGGAATTTAGGAAATAGATATTTATTTCACCATCACAGTAGCATCAGCAAACTATTTTATGCGAATAAAATGTGGCTTTACGCTGCTTAGTTGGACAAATCTGTGATCGTCACATACTGCCAAATCAGTTATCCTGCACTTTAAAGTGTGTAGCAGCTTGTAGTGAGCTGAGGCGCTGAGGATGACAGATAGTGATCAAAGGTGCAACATGTGAAATATTGAAATAAGATATGATAAGATTTTGGGAAGAATTTATGTGGCAGAATGATTAAAACCACTGTAAGGAGAGACATATGGACAGGTGGACAGAATAAATCTGCAAGGAAAAACACTCCGACTTGCAGAAAATCCTCGGACAGATTTATACTTGTGTCTGGTCAATGACGAACACCTCACTTTGTTCTGACTGCCATGGGCTAGATCAATAAACGAGAAGACGCATCTCGCTCAAAAGAAGAGATTATGGTGAAACATTTTGGAAGTGAGCGCTTGGATCCTTATAAGACAGTCCAGCATTATCAAGTTATTCCTACTTTTCTCAAATTCAAGGCAGGGTTCCATATAGATGTTATGTGTGAATTTCGTTGCACTGACTGCTATACAACACATCGAAGGAGCCAATCCGATGGTAAAGTAATGAATGTGGGCACAGAGACAAGACAGTAATGCTGATAGGGAATGATTCCTGTATGGAGTGTAACCCCCAAAAAACGGAGAAATAATCACTCGGTATTTTCTTACTTGATATACTTTAAAAAGCATTCTCATATCTATTGTTTTTTTTGTTTTTTGTTTTTTTTGTTATTTCATTTTCTTTCAGATCAAAGAGGCTGAGCATTTATCTTCCTCATTTAAGGAACATGGAGCTTCTCTGGATCTACCTGTTGCTGGAGATGGTCTTAATGTCCACAGCTGTCAGGGGTGAGTAACAGAAGCACTGATTTCCACAGATATGGAGCGTTAAAGTCCAAAATATCCTGAAGGCAGGAGGATAAATCACTGCAGATGGTGTTATGATCCACCCGCACGAACTTTGAGAAGAAAAGTCTTCCCAAAGTTTGTGCTGTAAAATTAATTTTGTAAATGTTTTTTTTTACTGTTGCATCCTCTGCCACATCACCTTCTCATCTCTCATTTTGGTCTCTCTTTGAAATA
Organism: Brachyistius frenatus; assembly: GCF_029030835.1. Taxonomy (NCBI): domain Eukaryota; kingdom Metazoa; phylum Chordata; class Actinopteri; family Embiotocidae; genus Brachyistius; species Brachyistius frenatus. The sequence goes on along the minus strand of NW_027210829.1, from coordinate 200,653 downwards.
TGTACAAACGCTTGTCCTCGGGTGAACTTTACTTTACGAATGTGCTTTAGCTCGTCGGTGAACTGAATCGTTATTCGGTTCTTTTCCCGTATTCTTGCACCCGCCTGAGTGATTCAGCTCCTGGCTATTTTAGGATACTACCATGTTGTCAGTAGAGTATAATTCAGTATTTCAATTTGAGTATTTAATTGTACAATTCCACAGGCAGGTTAGTCATCAGGGTCAGCTGTGGAGCAGCAACTTCTGTGCTTTGCACGCCACTGTGTTTTGTTTTTTCCGATGAAGCTAAGCAATATATAAGATCAACAACAGCTCCACAAGCTGTGCATAGATGAGAACGATCACCTGCCTGCAGGCTTCACGAGCAGACAGTTGTGGAGTTGGCGCCCGTTCCTGAGATCACACCGACGATGAGTTTTTAGTGGGAACAAAGCTACATTCAGTCAGGCAAGGCAGAGCCAGCATGTAGACACGGGGCCGAAAGTAAACACAGGGCCATAGACCGCAAAGAGATGAGATTAGATTAGCCTATTAGGGATGTTTGCTGTACAATGCCACAGCATTTCCTCCCCCTCTCTGCCTGCAGTCTGTCAATAAAACCAGGGCAAGCAGCAGAGAGGGACAGAAGGCGAGGGGTAAGGGAAAATAGAGGAGGGAGATGGAGAGTAAGAAGAGAGAGAGGGTGGAGGAGAGAAAAAGGGGGCCCCAGGACTTGGGGGGTGAGGGGGGAGGGGGGAGATAAGAATGGATGATAAAAGAGGCAGAAGGGAAGTAGGGAGGAAGGAAAAAAGGAACTAAGGGGCATGAATGAGGAAGAAAAAAGGAGGGGAAACATGGTTAAGGGAAGGAAACAGATTAGAGGGGGGTGAGGGGAGGTGTGAGGGAGAGGGCAGGGGAGCATGAAGAGGACAGAGGGAACAAAATGACATTATGTACCTATTAGAAAGTAAAGTTTTCCCTTGTCGTGCAAAAAGGTAAACTTGAGTCGCCAGACAAAAGTTTTCTCTTGGTTAACGTACAGTATCAGCGCAAGATAAATCTATCTGAAGCTGCTTTTGAAATGAGTTTATAGAAATTAAATTAGGATGTTTTTGTGCCTCCCAGTTTTTACTGAAGCTTTACAGGCAGCTGAAAGACATCTATACTGCATGTGTGTGTGTGTGTGTGTGTGTGTGTGTGTGTGTGTGTGTGTGTGTGTGTGTGTGGAGGGGGAGGGGGGTGAGTGGGATGCTGGGTTTTAGTCGCCCTGTGGGCAGAGGTTACCTCTGTAATTGTGAATTTGTGGTTTCAAATTTGAGTGATGCAGCATGTTTTCTATTCTCTCTCCGCATCTCATCTTTATGGTTCCCTGTTTACAATCCGCAGTGTAAAGTTGAACCAGGCATTGTGTATAAATGGGGGATTAGAATGCAGGAAAATGCAGATTCTTCCGAGTGTTCAGAATCTTAAAGTTTTTAAGGTTTAAAAAATAAATAAGTTTATTTATTTATACAAAAATTTATTTGCCAGAAATTCTGTCCAATCCCAACATTATTTTTACTGAACAGATTAGACAAATTAAAAGGATGCTCGAAAGCTTTCCTAAATTCTGTCCTTTTTGGCATAAAATAATTCAAGTCAGAGCCAAAGTTAGCAGCCGAGGTCGAACAAAATCTGTTCACAATTTCCACAGCCTAACTTGCTTACAGATGTGTCATCGTCAATAGGACTTTATATCCCCTGATGTTGCTTCCTCAGCCAGAGCTCACAGTGAACAGTGTATTGACCAGAAACAACCTACACAAACAAAGGCAGTTTTATAAATTAAACAGCTTTCACTTCAAGAGAAAATACTATTAAATGTACTACATTGTTTTATAAAGGCTCTGGTAATTTATTGACCGTGTTATTGAGAACCACAACGGAATGATATAAACTTTAGCTGTGGCCAAGTGGCCCTCGCAGTGATCTAAATTTAACCACCGAGCAGCTTTACTATACAGGTATGGTATTAAGGACTTAGTGCCACCTGAATGATAGTTGTTGAGGACAAACACTAAGTTTTCCCACTGTAGCTTAAAGAAATAGATATCAGAGGGAACATAAAAATACCATATTCGTTCTTTAAAGACCCTCAGAAAACAGCCTCTGTGAAGGTGGACAGCAGTCTTACACTCTCAGCAGGATGTCGGCCAAGTCAACTCTACAATGATTGCTCACTTCTAATCTCAACTAATTGCAGCAATGTCCCCGAATACAAAAATGTTCAGGTCCATTTGATATGTTACTATAAATGGGTCATGAGGTAAGTCACCTCATGATTACAATTTATTGTCTTTAAGTACAAAATTCCATTAAAGATTTGATAAATTTAATAAAACAGATTATTAAGAAACCTCCTCCCACTGGCTGGTTTGTTGCATTCTCAACTGCACTCGAGGAAGTGATACAGGAAAAGCATTTCTATTTGTGATTCCGATATCCCAAAGAAATATGCATACCAAACAATGAACAATCACAAGTTAAATATTGTAGGACACAACAGGACATTTAGAACTGAAAACATGGGCTCTTTTGTGGCCTAATTTTTCAGGACAGTCCCTTTTGCCCACATGATTCAGCGACGGTAAACGTGAGCTATCGTATAAATCCAGGAAGTTAAGTTTCTTACCTTGCACCTTCGTAGAAGCTGTAAATTACCACATGGTAAAAGAGAAAAGTAATGTAAATGTTTTAATTTCACCGTGGATTAATAAACACTGCGTTAAATGGAAGTTACTTTTCGCTGGGTGTCCTTGGAGCTGGTGGAGGCCGAGCCTCAGACGGCACTGAATTGAAGTAACTGAGGATCTTTGTTGAACTGTAAAGGAAGAGATTATGAGAAGAAATAAGTAGATACAAGCAAGACAGGAAGAGCAGAAGAGATGGGAAGACTGATATGAAGATGAAACATTTATGCACTGATTGCAGCAAGATGTAGAGTCACATAACCTGTGCTCCTAAGGCTTACACAACTGCACTGTTTGAACCACTGTCTGGGCCTCTGTGTGTGTGTGTGTGTGTGTGTGTGTGTGTGTGTGTGTGTGTGTGTGTGTGTGTGTGTGTGTGTGTGTGTGTGTGTGTGTGTGTGTGTGTGTGTGTGTGTGTGTGTGTGTGTGTGTGTGTGTGTGTGTGTGTGTGTGTGTGTCGTTGAGCATGAGACTGAGCAGCTGAGAGATTAGCATTCTCGCCTGTTAGCTGAACGGCATTGAGCTGGATTTCAGGGGTCAAAAACTAACAGTAGGCAAGTGCATTCAAGGCTACCTGCACCTCCGGTCAGAGTTCTGCTCAAGAGCGAAGAGTTTAATTCTGGTCCATCTTAAAAAATAAATACTTTTCACACTGTAAAAAGCAAACGTCTGACATTTCAGGAAATGTGCTTATTTTCAACAGTTCGATGACGTGGTTTACAGCACTGTTGTGTCTCTATGGTAAATATAAAGCTTCGGCCAGCAGCTCAGCTTGGCACAAAGACCAAAGAGAAAAACCTGGGTCGGTTGTTGTAGGCAGTTACTTGCGGGCACCGTGACTTCCTGGAGTCTTTGCTGGTTGCCCGGCAACCTCGCGGTGACAACAAGACTCCGGAACCCTGTAAACAAGACCACAACGTTTTGTTTTTACCGTGGAGCTTTTGTACCGGGGAAGCAAACGAGAAATCACGTGTCAACAAATTAACTTCAGTAGTGCCGGTAGGTAGATTCTGTTACTGATCAGACTGACTGCTTCCATCTGTTTCTGGAAGTGAATTTGTTTCCTCGCTGTTGCTTCATCGTCACAGTGCGAACATGAGATTGTTAATCGATCTTCCCTCAGCAAAAAGGAAAATAACTACATCGCTCAAAATGTTGAACTATTCCTTTTGAAGCAACACCTCTTGTTTACTACTTCTACATGTCCATAGTTGCCACAAGTACATTTTTTTTTAAGGGTTTATGAAAAGTTATGAGTCCAATTTACCTCGGCATTAAATCATTATATAGATATAAAAAACATTCTGAAGAGCTGATGTTGCATTTTGAAAAAGGGTTTTTACTTGCGCTCGAATGGAAGAACTTGGGTAAACTGTCGCTTCTTTCTCAGAAGTGATGAAGACACCACTGATGCACAGTTAAAAAATTTCCCCTCGGGGATTAATAAAGTATATACCTACCTACCTACCTACCTACCTTAACCGAGAAATGTTAGACATTTGAAAAGCACTGAACGGATGCTTGTTTTCATGTTTTTTTGGTTCTTATGCGCCTGTTCATTTGTTTACGCATGCATAGATACGTTAATTACGTGATGAGAAGTGCCACGTGTACGTTAGAGGGTTATCACCATGTCAGATGGTATTTACATAAGCCAGCTGTTAAACGCTTTGTGATCAAACAACTGGAGCAGGCCAGACAGGATAATAATAATGTGATTATAGCCATTAATCTGTCAGTTTTTGTCTTTGCTTATACCATTTTTGCATCTTTCTTGTCTGCATCTTCCACTCAGACTTGGAAACAGATTCAGAAAAGAAACAATATATGCAGGAATGACATGATGAGTGCGAGTTTCTCTACATGGTTTCCTGATGGACCGTTTTGTGTAAACAGTCTCATGTTTTCCAGGTGACGGTGCCATATAAGACCACCCATTATCTAGACAAAGGGAGAGGGTTCATTTGTTGTTATAATAAGCGTAAAGAGCCACAAACACATTAAATATCCATCTTGACTCCAGAAAAGCAACATGGCAAACAGACACTGAGAAACAGAGAGAGACAGAGACAGCGGCTCATCATCTCTGCACACAATGACAGGCAGAGAGAGGACAGTGTAAACAATCGCATACACAGATGCTGGAAACTTATACAAATAAAAAAACCGCTACCCATAAATATGACTTTACACATGTAAGAACACACACACACACACACACACACAAAGACCACAATCACTTAACAACCGTCTGTCCCACACACTCATTACGGAGGAATGTAATTAGCATGCTAACACTAACAATGATACGTAGGAGAGAATTGTGGTTTGGTACAGAGGACTGAAAAGAAAGGCACATTGTCATCAGAGGTGCATAAATAGCAGGGCTTTAAAAAAAAAAAAAAAAAAAAAAAAAAAAACTGTCGACAAACAGACAGACAAGTGAAGGGCTACGACTTACAATTATTTTTCTCGTCTACAAATTTGTGGCAGATCGGTTCAGAAAATGTCAGCAAATTGTGAAAAATTCCCATCACAAGTTCCCAGAGTCTGAGGTGACGTCTTTAGACCTCTGTTTTATCCAACCACCCATCTAGTACACCAGAGAAAGATGAATTGTGCGATAATTTGTTGTTTTATATCATTTTAAATGGAATATTTTGGGTTTCAGGCAATTGGAAGGATAAAACAATTAATTTGAATGATTATGAAGGCCACCCCGCCCCCCAACACTGAAAGTTGAGGTCATAAATTGGGTCAGTAAGTACTTCAGTATGGAAAGTGTTGGCCTGGGTTGTAATTTGCAAACAGCACTGTCTACAACTACATAATCAGTGAATGAAAAAGCATGAATCTTCAATGAATCAGGTCAATTTTATTTGTGTTTGCCCACACACTGTCTTCTAAAAAAAAAACAGAACTTAATCACTTCACTTGGAAATAAAGAACCTTGTGGTATTGGTGAGCATCTGCCGGTCTCTTTGTGAGCAGATGGGTGGAGGGAGATGTAGGAGGAGGAGAGAGTCTTGATTCCTCCTCGAGTAAACAACTGCATACCACAGACAGATGCTTCAAACAGACAACTTTACTTCATTGTAAACAGACACATTCATGGACTCACATCAGTAAATCTCCTCCACCTCATTCCTGCTCTTTAAGCATGCAACGCGCTCCAAGTCACAGCTAACTCTCATAAATACCATTTGACATGCTGATAACCGTTACACGGCCCGGTGGGACTTTTACATGCCAGCCTCAGTGCTCGTAGTAGAAACGCTGAAATGAAACGCATTAATGACGAAAATGTTCATCAGAATACACAGATGAGCGTGTTGTCTCTTGCATGGGACCCACATTTTATTATACAGCATTTTTTAGTTTTGGGACAAACGCATTTTTTTATACCCGTGAACTAAAGATTTTTTTCTGTTTGTGTCCACAGTCAGATGCTTAAAGTGGAAAGCAAAAAAAAAAAAATCTGTCCATTAGGTGACTTCTTCTGTTATGCTGCTGAATTCATTATTTACACAGTGATGCTTTTGTCTTCTAAATGAGATGAAGAAACAGGCTTGTGTGTGTGTGTGTGTGTGTGTGTGTGTGTGTGTGTGTGTGTGTGTGTGTGTGTGTGTGTGTGTGTGTGTGTGTGTGTGTGTGTGTGTGTGTGTGTGTGTGTGTGTGTGTGTGTGTGTGTGTGTGTGTCTTTGTTGATTATGAGGTGATTAACAGACAAAAGGAAGCTTCAAAGGGTCCAAATTACTCTTTTATTTCCTCTTGTTAAACCCTAATGTCAGGGCCAAATGTTGTGGACTGTTTGGATAAGTAGGGCTGCCAAAGAAGTCCAAGTGCCAAATAACACAATTTGTCACAACTGAAAGGAGTCTGAGATTTCTAAAACCTCCTATTTTCTGAAGTGCATGACCTAAATGTTGTGAGAAATAATCGTACATAACGTAACATACAAAGTAAGCAGCACTGATGTGAAGCCATTTGTAGGGAACAGACTGGTGAAGGTGAGGAGCAGCCTTTCGACACCTGCACCCACCCCCACTCCCTTTTTTTGCAGCCACTGCTCCGCAGCTCAAGAGTTTTATTGGGCCTGTTAATGTTAAAGGCTATTAGCCAACATTCAGATAAAGTCAATGTTTGCTTTGACTTTGCTAATGGTGAGGTATTAATGGGGCTGTCTGGACGTTCTCTGCGGGGGTTTGGCAGGGTGTCGCGGTGATGTTAAAGGTGGGATGTGTGTTTGTGGAGGGGGTGCAGCAGAAAGAAAAGCAACAGAGGAAGATAAGATAGGAAAGGAAGGCATTGTGGAAAGAAGTAGTGAGAGGCAAACAAAGACATTTAACAATGATTTTAACCTCTTAACACAGTTTCTGCCCCTGAAGTGGCTTCATGACTTTAATCAAATGGAAATATTATCGATGTCTTGAGCATAATTGTATTCATACTGCGCTGCATTTCCCAAAGATTCAATGTGACACATTTGGCATTTGTAGGAACCTTCATTAGAGTAAATAAAGTACTGGAAAGAATGAGTTTTAATGAGGTAAGTTTCTAACCCAGGAGTTACACTGCATCTAAAAGACAGAGAAGATCAATTAAAGGCAAATTAAATTGTTAGAACCAAACTGGGAATACAGCATAAATGTGTCCTACAATATATGAAGAAAAAATGAGCTTATAATAGCAGTGTTGGGACGATATTTACAATAAGTCTTCGTTAGCGGAAGGATTTCAGGGTCAGGAGGGGAAAGAGGAAAAATGCTCTTTAAAGGCATTCAAATATTTCTTATCAATTATATATTTACATTTTCCACTCCTCATTTCCACTTTCTAGGATCCATTCGCTCCATCATATTCAACACATCCATGTGTCGTATCTCTTTTGCATTCTTTTATTTGCCTAAATCTGTTGTTGCAGGCAGTTGAGGATTTAATTGTTTCTTTTGAATCTGACTTGATATTCAGATTTACATATTTTGTGGTTTCCCTTTTTCTTCCTGCTCTTTCTCTCCCTCTCTTTCTCCCCCTTAGCTTCTCTCTCTCTCTCTCTCTCCTACATAGTGCAGTATTGTGTGGGTCATGGCGCCACAGTGCTGTATTGTGGTCTCAGTGGGGTTGGGGTATGTTTGGTCAACTCTACAGCACAGTGGGTCAAAGGGCAGCCAGCAGATCAGGGAGGGGTCAGGGAGAGTGTGTGCCTCCGTTGGTGCACACACACTGTGTGTGTGTGTGTGTGTGTGTGTGTGTGTGTGTGTGTGTGTGTGTGTGTGTGTGTGTGTGTGTGTGTGTGTGTGTGTGTGTGTGTGTGTGTGTGTGTGTGTGGTAGGGTCAGAGAAAGCACTGGCTGGCTCCAGAGGAGACTGTAATAACACACCAGGAACCCCACAGGACAACAACACTCACTGTGTGCGCTCCTTTTTCACGTCTTTCGCTCTCGTGTGTGGCAGAAAGAGAATTATACCAAACGTGAATTCATACAAACTGTTGTAAAGATGTGCTATATGGCGTCCATATTTTCTGTTTTGATTGATTTTCTGATTTAAGGTAGCACACATTTCAAATGTCCCTAATGTGAAAATCGTAGTTTTAGAAGTTAAACTTGTAATTTTTGTCAAAAGGTATGCCAACTGAAAAATTCACAATGTCCATTATATATTTATGAAAAATCAGTTTGTCTAAAATACATATGGATTTACATTAAGTCAGTCAACCACATTGATATTAGTGGAGGTTTACATTCTTCACAAATGCAGTCAAGATGATATAACATCCCTGATTGTCTACAAGAGTCTACGGTGTTGGCGTGATATTACTCATTTACTAAAGATGTGCAGATCACAAATGTAAAGCATACAGTGTATGTTTTTACATTTGAATTGGCATTTGATGCATTTAACCCAAATAAGATTTAGTCTGGCAAGTAGCGGTGAGATAAAAGACACAGCTGAGGGTATGTGTGGCAAACTCTCAGACTTTTTAGACAGCAGCTGGGTTGTAAATGTAAATCATAGTGATTGGATGTGAAGTTCTGAAGCAGAGGCATAAAACGACTCAGAGCAGTTTTTAGTACTATTAAAGGGAAACACATTTCCCTTTTACTACTTTTGATATCTAACCATGAACATAGATTGGTTCCCTTTTATTGAGTGTTGAATCATAAAAAACACAGAACGTGTCTTTTCAATGTTCCAGATTGCTTCGGATAATCGATATCAATCAAACTTTTTATCTTTTAAAGGTGAAAATAACTGTCCATAGGGAAGTCTGTTCGAGTGTCACTCATGTAATTGCGTGTCCTCTGCTGCCTCTCAATCTTTCTGTCTCTGTGATCTGTCTTTTCTCTTTCTGTTTCCATCTCTCTCCTTCTGACACTTTAATTCCTCGGCCACATTTCTTTGTCTCTGCTGGTTCCTCGCTCCCTTGTCTACCCTTCAGCTAGACCCTCTCAAACCACCTTTTAACCCCCATCTACCACACACACACACACACACACACACACGCACACACACAAATACACATACACAGTCTCCAGCTGTTATTCCTGTTGGCGTTACAAATGAGACATTGAAAAGTGATCGCTGGGACAGGAGACACAGACTTTTGTTTTCTTTAAGCTTCGGTCTGTCAGATTGAGTTGGGGTGTGGAGGGGGGGGGGTGCGAGACGGCACTCAGGGCGTTTGTGTGTGTGTGAGAAAGTGAGTGTGACCAAAATTATCACCATTTTAACCTCAGTGTCGAACGTGATTGACATGTTATGGACAATCGGACGCACTCTCGCTTCTTGATTGTTTGTCAGACATACAGATGACCTTTGACCCCAGGAAATAGAGGCTGATCAGGGGCAGGATGTTAAGACAGACAGCTTTAGGAAATACTTTTTTCTAAGCTCTCTCTGTAGCTTCTAGCTATGACACAAGGGACTTGTTCCGTTGAGCTCTTACTCGTGTCCGTTTCAATGTACGCTGTTTTTGTTCAGGTAAAACGAATTTGTAATATTCATACCCTTATCATCATCAATACCTAGTATATGATTACAGGTTCACAGAGCATATGCAAAGTAACTGTCATGCTTTTTTTTTTTCTGAAGGATAAGGTGGCAGTAAAACTTGAAACAAAGTTGAAAACCATCACACATGAGGGGACACGAACGCTGTCGTCTTTTTCCTCAGTACCAGCTGTCGATGTGGAATCCATACTGCCGGGGAATGTGAGAGCAGTATGACAGATATGGGGGTGGATTTAGAAAGACTGGAACTCTGGAGGGGACACATAATATCTACCGGGGACTGTGAATATGTGGCCAAACACATACATTTCTGTCATCTGGTGTTTGTTGATTTTCATAATCAAATTTAGCGTGGCATCTCGGAAATCAAAATATCTAAGATTTAGATTCATGCATTTATCATGTTTGTTTATTTTGAAAGCGTTTGACATCTGTTAGGACCGGGTTGCTAGAAAAGAACGAGGTCACACAACTTGTCTGACCACCTTCGGTGTTTGTAGCTGCTTGGAACAAGGGGCCAACCAATAGTGGATTTTTGATTACTGATATTAGGGAGTAAAAAACTTAAGATATTAATGTATCGACCAAAATGTGATTATCAAACATTTGTGACTAAGATGGAGGCAGGATGTTTTACAGTTTAACATCAACTTTATTCTCCAAAATGACATCAATGTATTGAAACAGTGAATCTCACTGTGAATGTAATAATGATAAATAACTATAAACAAAAAACAAACACAAATTTAACAACTCCTAAATTATCCAAAGCTTTTTTGGCATTATGTTCTGTAAGATCAAGTTTTCAGATAACTTATTCACAGATACCGATATATGCTGAGTTATAAGCCCGTCATCATGTTGAGGGGACATGATAGTTGCTTAAATAGGGACATAATGGCTAATGTCAGGTAGGGTGATGGATTTCTGAAGTCATCCAAAAATCGGACAAGCAGTTGTGATGAAATATACTGGCGCCTTTAGTCTATCTTTATAATTTGGAGATTTAGTTTTACATCAAGTGAAATTCACTTCAGTGCTGTCAATCTGGCTTTAAACCTGTATCACAGCCTTCAATTTGTTGAATCTGTTAAAGCATTCATTTTGGGATTGAAAACTTGTAGGTTTTAATCGTAATATATCTCAACCCTCTGCACTTGGATGTAAATCTAGAAAATGTGCAGATAGTCTGACTTTAAAACAAGGGAACCTGGTTTTTAAATTTGGCTTTAAGAATTGGGATTTTAGATTTATTTACATGTTTTGTACATAATGCACGACAGTCCATCCTGGATGAGAGGTCCCTCCTCCGGTAACTCAGAGCGTTTCTTCCATTTTTTTTCCTGTTTAAAGAGTTCATTTCGTGGAGTTTGTATTTGAGTATACTTTACAGCTTATAAAACAGTTTGAGGGTTTGTAATTTGTCAGTTTGAACTATATACTGTAACTACCAAAAGCTTAAAGTTTATATCCCAGATACTGACACAGTACGGTACAACTATTTTTAGGACTTCCCATGCAGTCGAAGTAGACGGTACATCCTGTGTTAATTATTGTTAATAATTGAAAATGCAGCATAGAACGGCATGACTGACATTTCTTTCATTTTTTTCCCCCCCAAAGTAAGATGCAGAACATCGACCAGATCAGAAAAAAAAAAAAACAGTACAGGAACATATATTGGTTACAGCCACAGTGAATTAACCGCGGACATTAATCCCCTGCCAATAACCACACAGTGCTGACGTCTAGCTGAAAGGCCTGCAGACCAGTTAGCTGTGTTAATTATTTCCCACTACATGGCCCTCCATCACAATGGTCAGCTCTGCGTACTTATTATGCCGAGGTAATCCCTCTGTTGTGCTGGCACCATTATCACACTGAGACACAACAGGCCTATTCTTCCTCTCGTAATTAACAAAGGTACTTATGGGCTGCTTGCTTTCTGGGATTTAACTGTTGTGTTGTCGGAGCTTTAGTGAAGGCAGACGTGCTGGAAAAGGGAGAATGTGGGGAAAAGAAAGCTCTCAGTTCAGAGTGTATTGGAGGTTTCAGAGTTTAGGTCTGTAGCTTTAACCACATGTGGCAAGTTAAAAAGGTTATAATTGTCGTTAATGGTAGAAAGAACCACTGTTTTCTTGAGTTTTGTACTCAAGTATTGCTTTTCTATGAAACCCATGCATTTCCAAATTGTCATCTTTCCATAGAGGAAGATTAACAGACCTGTTTGCAACTTTTTAATAATGCATTTTTCACATAATTGAATGGTTTATTTAGATGAACAAAAATTGGAGATTCTTGGCAGCTATCGTTATTAGTCACTGGGCAGATTTTTATTTTACGTAAGAATCAGGTTATTAAATATGACTTATTTGTACATTGAACTTGTCAACTGTATATAAAACTGTTCAGGCCCAACAATGGTAAAAAAAAAAAACAAAACGATATAATAATATATCATACAACGTAAAACAGTCCTAATGTTGATATAATAATATATTATTATAGAACGTAAAACAGTCCTAACATGTCCATTCTGGATAATCGGTACTTTCACTTTTTGATACTTTAAGCCGCTGCACACCCTTGGATCACCAGCACAGGTGCTTTCTGCTAATATCCCTGATTAGACCGCTTTTCAAGACTGTGCATGTTTCACATCTCCTAAAGTCCCCTGTTGGTTAGTTTACCTCTTATTATCTTATTGATGACATCATGTGATCCACCAACATCCCCCGAGCAGAGCAGAGGTCTCGTTTGACCACAACTATTGCTTTTATATTCATGTGCTATTTTTACTTCGGCTCTTAACAGATCAAAATACTTCTCTAACACTCTGCAGCTGTATAGCCCCGTGAATGGTGTCTGCATTTTGCCCAGTTCTTCCCGTAATTATGACGCAGTGCACATTCACACAAAAAAAAGAGATTAGTCCACACTGACAGGTACATGATGACTGATCTTGACTGTGTGTGTGTGTGTGTGTGTGTGTGTGTGTGTGTGTGTGTGTGTGTGTGTGTGCGTGTGTGTGTGTGTGCGTGTGCGTGTGCGTCTGTTGCCTGTTTGATACAGAGTGTCCACTATCAATCAACACCGCTCAGGCTCTGTTCCTGGCTCACTGTGTGCGTCATGGCAAATATTGTTTGTGCCCGTACACACACACACACACACACGCACGCACGCACACACGCACACACACACACACACACACACACACACGCATTATCAAACGAATGATTCAACCAGTGAATATTCTTTCTTCTTCATATATATTGGTCATCAAAGTTAAGGGTTTGCAGGAAACTTTTTACAAAGCTGTGCCCAGTTTTCCAAAAGCATCTTAAGGTTAACTTTCTCACTGTTTGTTGAAGAGATTTCTCCCAAGAATGAGTCCGTGCAGGTATTTTTCTAGCCAAAGGCGCATCTTTCCAGATGACGTCTGCCAGAAGCGTAGCTCCGAGCTAGGTTCAGCTTTTTGTCTTTGTGTTGGCACCCTTAGTTCATGAACAGACTGGTAGGAATCGAATTAATGAGAGGGCGGCCTTTTTTCAAACAGTGCTATTGTCTGTCTGAAAGCGGAATAATACTTTTGTTTGTGCAACTGATGTGGATATACAAGTTGAAATTCCGCGTCAGTCGGGAAAATGCCATTGTGGACCAGATGTGTGTGTCAGTCAAGGTTTAGTTACTGAGGCCACCGCCCTTGTTGAATTAAGGTTAAACGTTTGTTGCATCTTCATTTAGGTGTTTCCCCATCTTCTTTTTGCAGTTTCTTTTTCCCTGGTAAGGTTGTGGGGAACATTTAGATGTCAGTCAACATGAAGAGACTGGAATAAAGATGTATAGGTTAAGCACATGCAATTACACATACACACTCCCACACACACACCTTATCCCCTCTCTCACACACATGCAGTAGGCTAAGAGTGACCAGAGCTGAACAAATGGACTTAGTCACGGCTGAGGTTTGGTGTGGAATGTGGGAGGGGGGCATGAATGTGTGTGTGTGTGTGTGTGTGTGTGTGTGTGTGTGTGTGTGTGTGTGTGTGTGTGTGTGTGTGTGTGTGTGTGTGTGTGTGTGTGTGTGTGTGTGTGTGTGTGTGTGTGTGTGTGTGTGTGTGTATGTGTGCATGCATGGAATGTTTGACTCCCCATCCAGTGAACCAGAAAACACACAGGTGGAGGAGGTGGAGAAAATGTGAGGGCGAGGAGGAGGAAATACAGGAGGAAGAAGGAGGGAGATGTGAATTATCACAGCGTGAGACTGAAATGTCAGTTCAGGTTTTGCTTTTTCATTTGAAATTAAGTCATCGGTTCATAAGAAATGGGAATACATGAATTTATGTGACTACAGATATGTAATATTTAAACAAGACCAGATCAAAACGGAATGTATGGCTGGACTGCGGATGAAACACTTGCTGGCTTTTAATTTGAAACAAGGACTTTTAATTTGAAATGGATATAAGAAGCCACAGCATTTGACTGACCAATGGTGTGACTTTAACAGTCAGTCAGTCACTCAGTGACAGACGGTCACGTTTATAGGGCTGGCGCCCTCCTGTTGCAGTCCATCCAAAAACAAAATGTCAAACAAACAAAGAAAAAACAATTCAGATGAAGATGAAATAACAAGAAGAGACATAAAAATGATGCTTATTTAGATGATAGCATGGGAAATATTTACTTGGTGAGTTTCAGGTTAAAAGACGTCAAGATGTCCAAATTAAAACTGAGTTTTGAAGACACCTATTGATTACTTAAAACCATCAGAGACTGTTATTGTTCAAAAACAATAACTCAGGTGCTGATTTTGATCAAACGATGCAACTTGAAATACTCCTGAAGGTTATTACTTCCCACCGCTCTGGGCACGTCACGGCTCTGCACTGCGTTTGTGTGCAACTGGAGCATTCTCTAAACTTTTGGATAGCCCTCGTATAGATTGCAGCAATACAGTTTTAGGTGGGGCTCAACTTAACACTGAAATGCAGTCATTTAAATACTTTTGCTGTCATTTTTATTTGGTTGATAACTTCAGAGCTTGGACAAAGTAACGCCTTGAAGTGGCCCAATTTATTCAATAAATAATATATGTATTGGGTTCAATCTAATTAATGAAATAATGCAAATCAATTTTAGATTAATCTAAATCCACCACATGTCCGTGGCCCTGTTAACCTTCCAGGCTCACCTACTTGAACACAATTCGCTTTAAATCTAATCTGCAATCACTTCATTGCTCTATCTAGCCATCGCACTCCTTGTCTCCTTCTTTAATATGTGTTATGTCAATACGGACGGCTCCCTTGCCGCAAATATTCACCTCTTTATCACTGAAGTGGACCATAACAGGTGGTGGCACTCTGTGTTTGTGTTTGCGAGTTATCGCTGTCGTTAATGAGTAACAGCGTCTGCCTCCAGAATGCTGATAAACGTCGGGTCGAGGACGCTGCTCTGCTTCACGCACACACACACACACACGCACACACACACGCACACACACACACACACACACACACACACACACACACACACCCTGGAGCGTTAACTGTTTCTTATCTTACGCCAGCTACGTCTTGCCTTATCTGGAAGGCACGAGACGAAGACACACACACAGATACAGTACACACACTGTACCCAACACATGTATATACAATGCTCAGGTGGTTGAGATTTGTTGACTGTAGCTGAATGTAGTTGTTTACCACGAAAGATGTTTTGTCACTGTCGTCGCCCGGTCCGGTGGCTGCTGAGTGTGACCTGACATTGACTGAATATGTAAACTGACCTCAGCCCCGTATTCCTCACGTACAAACACAACACCTGCCACTGCTGCAGTTTTGGACAGAGACTTTGCAGCCTAACCAGAAGTCGCTGGTGAAGGCCGGTGTGACATGATGAATGTGTTTACACACCTGCTTGTCTATGCTTGCATGAAAACGATGCTCTTTTTCTCCTTGATGATTGAAATCTTGAAGCAGTTTCCATCTAAACGACCTTCAACGCAAAACTTTAATCTGCCGAACAGAACTAGACATCATGTGTCCTGATGTTATTTGTCTTATAGCCAGAAATAGCCAGTTTTTGCATTTCTGTTCATCTTGTTTGTTTGTTTTTAAACAGTTTCTGGACTCTCAGTAGTACTTAAAGCACCTTAAATATTAATATCTAAAACTTCCAAATGACTTGATTTTTTTTTGTTAACTTGAAGTTCATTGTAGCTGCTTTATTTGATTAAAAGCAAACTAAATGTTTTTTTTTTGTTTTTTCTTTTACTAATTTCGATTCAGGCTGAATATGCTGTCTTAGTAACTGGCTCTGGGTCAGAGTGGCTGCTCCCTGTCTGTGTCAGATCTTAACTTTGCACTAAAATGTAACCCAGTCCTTAGCCTCCATATACTGGCCAGCCAGGAATGATGCACACAAACACACCGAACTAGATTAGTACTTGTGGCCCTTGACCTACTTTCAGCCCGAGCTGGCCTTCACAGTCTCTCAGTCTCAGTTTTTATCCTGATCATCTCTTCCTTCTCCTTTCATTTTTGTTCCTTCCTTCTTGATCAAGGAGCTTCGAGGTGACAGTCTTTAATTCTCTGGATGCTCTGACGCCTATTCTGTCAAACATGATTTACCTTTTGGCTGATGTCACACTGAAGATTGCAGAGTCGATCCCCTCTGTAGTTAAAGCCAGTCATGTCTTCACCTCCTTATATAGAATATGCTATACAGCTGAAAGTTGAGATCCAAAAAACGGTACAAATAACTCGATCTGTTATGTAAAACAAACCTCAACAGGCCACATACATATTTGTGACAGGTGTGGCATTTTAATATGCTCACTGTCAAACTGTAAAATCAATTTTCCTTTCATCTTCACCCATTAAAGACAAAACAGAAAAAGTAATTTTCTATGAGCAACGACTCGATCACTTTTCAACAAGTCACGACTGCGAGGTGTTAACGGACCGTTGAGGTCGTCTCCAGCTCTGTCAGCCTCCTCTTCGTTTTTGTCTCGCAGGATGTGAAAGGTTACAGAAAGCAAAGTACGTTCTGTTGCAGTTTTTATCCAAGGTAGTCATTAAAATGTCAGTTCCTTGTTCAGTCTGCCATAAATCCTCAAAATGTAAAGGTAGTTGTTAATGTGGATTAATTCCTCTCTCTTTATCCCTCCCTGACTTCATCCCTTTAACTCCCTTCCTGGGTGATTGTCCTTCTTATCTGCTTGTCTTTCACACTTTACTTTCTTTCCCTCCCCACTGTACTTTCTTCACTTCCCTGAATCTGCATTTATATAACGGGCCCACGGTGTGACGACACACACACACACACACACACACACACACACACACACACACACACACACACACACACACACACACACACACACACACACACACACACACACACACAAGTGCATACTGTGCATGATGTGGTTTTCATAAAGCCCTTTATAAGCTTTAAAAGAATGCTGTAGGTTTAAACCGGCCTCAGGTTCTCGGCGGTTTGCAGAACTTTATGTTCTGTCTCGGTTTCCTCGAAAAGCCTCAGTCCCACTTTTCCCATGTTCAGGTTTCCTCTGGCTTTTCTTTAGAAGATAAAACTACGACAGTGTTTATATTTGAGCAGACCACAGTTTCACAGGTTGACTTGACATTTACTGTGAATGCGACTTTTGAACTTTTAAAAGAATTCATTTATTCATGATTTTGTTAGAAACATCGACCTCTGGATGTAAAACTCTGTAATTTCTTTGCCTCATTCTCCCTCTGGACACAAACAGATGGAATTAATAAGTTTCTTTTTTGTTACCAGTTTTTCATAAAAACACTGATCATGCTGACTAAAGATGTATCTGAAGTCTGCTTGAGATGCAGCTTCCTGGCAAGTATGTTCCCTGTAAAACCACTGAATTTGCACTGCAGCTAAAAAAAAATGACATTTTAGTATGGTTACTGTTTTCCCATGGACGTTACCATGGAGTTTATACCCACATGTTGGACCATTTATGGTATCAGATTTGATCATTCAATAATAAATAAAAGTAGGTTTTTTTTCCCATAATGACCCCAAAATACATCTTCATTCAGAGTTCAAACTTTATTTTAAAAAAAAAAATGTACAGGCTTCTGCAGCTACAAGCTATAGTTTGGCTGTAGTTATGCAAAGAGTGACAGCCTCAGGAGACTTTTTAACAGCAAATCTACACACAATTTCCCACAGCTGCATAAATGTAAAACAAGATTTCGAAGTGAAAATATGTTCCCCTTCAACCATTTCCTTCTTCCAACACAGTTAAGTAAATTAATCATTCATAAATCTTCTCTCCCGCATTCACTGGGGTGGGGCGTGTCATTAAAAATGATATATATCTTTTTCAGGGCTGGTGCTTCAGCAAATTTATTGCTCTTGCCAAATATAAACCCAACAGGAAAAGATCTGTGGTCCATTTCGCACCTTCACCCGGCTGGTTTCAGAACATGCACATGAAATTTGAACACCGATCTTTGTTCTTGGAAGGAACCGCGTGCTTATGTGGAAATTTTATATAATTTCTAGCTGTCAAATGTTTGGGTGGCATTTGGGTCTATTTGTACAAGGTGTTATTTCTACATGAGGGTGAGTAGGAGTAATATTGAAGCTGACGTTTTCCCCTTGTTTTTTTGAAACGGAGTAACTCGTTTGGTAGGTTTCTTCTTAATAGCGGCCTCGATTCTTCATTCTTAATCCTGATTGTGGAGGTTTTTTTTCCTCCAGGGGAAAAGTAGACAGGTGCAGCAGAAGAGTGGAAAGCTGGAACAATAGAACCAGCTATTAGGAATGCTGAAGTGAAAGGAGGACAAAGGGAGGGATGCAGAGGTGAAGATAGAGAGAGTAGAAAGAAAAAGAAAAGAGGAAAAAAAAAACACATTTCTGGGAAAGGTCTGCGGTTATAATCAAGCCCCAAAATATCTGATTAAAATATAATGAAAAGGATTACACACCTTTTTTGTGTGTGTGTGTGTGTGTGTGTGTGTGTGTGTGTGTGTGTGTGTGTGTGTGTGTGTGTGTGTGTGTGTGTGTGTGTGTGTGTGTGTGTGTGCGTGCGCGCTCTCGGGAAGCCGATGGTGTGAGTCGCTGAGGGGATCAGGTTGCCGAACCAACCACTCAGCAGATTCCTCAAAGTTTTGCTGGCCGCTGTGTGTTTTTCTTTTGTGTGTGTGTGTGTGTGTGTGTGTGTGTGTGTGTGTGTGTGTGTGTGTGTGTGTGTGTGTGTGTGTGTGTGTGTGTGTGTGTGTGTGTGTGTGTGTGTGTGTGTGTGTGTGTGTGTGTGTGTGTGTGAGAGACAGAGACAGAGACAGAGACAAAGAAAGAGAGAAAGACAAGTGTGGGCTTTAGTGTTTTATGTGTGTAAGTGTGTCGTGCAGCCCGTCAGGTTTTGTACCAGCCTCAGGCCCGGTGTTAACTATCAGGATGGAGTAACAAGCAGCAGTTGACCTATTGATGGGGTGGAAGTGACTCGCTCAGAACGAGGAAAGTTTCTGTTTTGTGTGTGTGTGTGTGTGTGTGTGTGTGTGTGTGTGTGTGTGTGTGTGTGTGTGTGTGTGTGTGTGTGTGTGTGTGTGTGTGTGTGTGTGCGTGCGCATGTGAAGAAGACAACTTAATGTGTACCCATCTCTCCGATTCCGTCGCCTCAGGCAACAGAAACCAAGTTTATGTTGGAGTGTGTTTGCAGGTTAGCGAAAGAGAAGGAAGAGGAGGGAAGAACGTCGGCGAGATGTCGAGCGGCTTTTTACGGGTCAGTGTGAGCTGCCTGAATCGATCGGCTCGGCTAATGTGACCTTACGCAACAAGCAATCCCACTAGTCATAATCGATTTAGAGAGTATAGCTGTGATTACAGGATTTGAGCTTGTAAAGAGAATTCAGATGCAAAAACATTACCTGCAGGGGGATTACAGGGTTTCATTAAAAGCATTGCGTAAATAGTTGACTTGTGGGTTTTGGGGTAATTTGAGAAGCACGCACACACATTTTCGTAGACGTATATTGCAGAAGGGTAAACCATGTCCCTGTTTTATAACCTTTAGGTCAAAATAAAGACGCAAATGTGACATTTATAATGGATCTGATCGTAATAGTGAACTCTTGAGACCTTTGTCTTTTGTGAAACAGACAATATGTTGCGGCATACACACACGCACACCTCTACCTTGCGCAGTACATCAACGCTCCGTCCCGCTGTTAAGAGCTCTCCATCAAAAGCATTCCTCGGCTCTCCACTCTCGCCCTAGTCTCACTTCCCTGCCAACAACAACGTTGTGTTGGGCTCCGCAGACCCATCTGACTCAAAGACCAGTGGAACGTTAAGAGCATTGAAAGACCAAACTCTCGATCCAGAACATAAAGGGCAGTCCCGTCCGTCACACACGGCCAAAATATGCAGCACAAAACATGACCAAATAGGCAAGGGTTGTTGTTGTTGCTTTTTCCAGAACTTAAGAAAAATTACATGCTTTGCATTCAAGAAATGTCAGTTGTGTCCTTTTAAGGGGAAGTTGACATTTGTACAAATCCTTCTTTGTCAGCCAGTTATTGTATTGATTTTCTTTTCACTTGTGGACGTCTGTTAAAAGCATTAGTGAGTCTGATTTGAACAAACAGCCTTGAGCTGGCGCTGATGTTTGAATTTCTGAGAAGAACGCAGAACGGAAAACCAAAGAAAACACACTAAAACTGTGAGTTAATACACCACCGGGGTATATCTGTTAATGTTAGCGTGTGAGAGATGCACTAGCAGTGTTTCCTGGCCAGAGCAAGAAAAACAATCTGACTGTACTGGAGTGTAACAACTGAAGAAATTTGCATTGATTTTGTTAAAGAGTCCACATCATTAGAATTAACTGTAAATTCATGTAAATGAGAACAAACCAGGTGAATCTACCAGACTTTCTTTACGGTTACCAGAAGCACACATTTTCCAGACACATTTTCTGACACTTTAAAGACTAAACAGCTGATTGATTAATGAAGAAAATAATCAACACAATTATCTAATAATGAAAACAATCATTATCTGCACCCCTAGGCCACACCCTACCAGATTTTTTTTTTTAGACTAGACTGGAGCAGACCACAAAAAAATACCCTTAAATAGTTTGACTAAATCCCAGCTCAAGACCACTTACTACATTTTGCCAAGTTTGTTTACTTGTAACAAATTGATGTTGACATGAATTCAGCAGCTTTTTCTCACAATTTCAGGACATTGTTGTCTTTTTTTTTTTATACGTATATAATTACTAATCTGTAATCCCTCTAGATTTTACAATTCAATTTTTAAACCACCACGGACAAGAATGTTGTACGTCAAGAGATGCATCTCCATGACAACTGAGCAAACTCCATGCTCTCATGAGGACAGTGTGAGGGCTGGAAAAAGCTAGTGAGTGGACCTTGAGCTGGCGTGTTTTGTTGGAATATTTCCAAGGTCAAGAATGAACTTCGACACACAAATATTTTCTGTGTTCTGTCGTAAGGTATTTTGAAACTGTATTAATTCTTAATATACTTTATATTGGTGGCTGGTTTTTGTTTTGCTGTTTGTACTTCCACGGTGCTTCATGGCAAAGTACCATAAGCACAGTAACACATTTTTTTATGTAAGTGAGGTCATCTCGTGGTGATGATAGTTCAGGATTTCCTAAAGAACTGATTATTATACCGCTGTAGTCCTTCTAAACAGCCCAGGCGTCCCAGGAATTCTGTTGATACTGGACACTTCTGCACCATGCAGAACATAAAATAAATCCAGGGTAGATTTACTGATTCTATCTGGAGAAGTAAAAACTGACAATGACAAGGCTGATGTGCACAAAAGTCTGTATTTCCTCCAAATACAACCTGATTCATCATCCAGTGCGGAACTTGAGCAGCACATTTGCAGCTGTTTTGGGAGTAACTGCTGAAAGAACAGTATGTATGAAGTGATTTCTTCTTTATTTGGCCTTCAGGCTTTCTCCTTCAGTCCGTCCAGAGGCTGTGCTGCTCTGAGCGGGAAGGTTCTGTCTCTGTAGGGGTAGTGTGTGTCTGACGTGGGCTGAACTTTCCTGTCGTTAGGCTGCAGAATACCAGACGTGCACGTTCAACCCATCTACACACTCCCCGCTGTATAACGGGAACGAGAGGGAGGGTGTGTGTATTCATGTGTGCGTGAGGGAGCAGACAAACTATCTTCAAGGGGCTTGAGATTGTCGTGGGAAGTCAGTTGTGGGCAATGGAGCGCCGTAAGCCCAAATGCACTAAACAGACGTTTTGGAGCCCTGCAATTTTCTTTGCTCCCACACAACTACCTAAAAGATGAAGAGGCAACAATGCCCAAGCACACAGGGACACACATATATTGTAATTTGATTTGAAAAAGTTTGTAAACAAAAGGACCATTTGCTTAATTTTAAAGTCATCCTGTTGTACACTTACTTCACTGTTTAGGTTGCATTGTCATTGTGGACTGCCCCCTTGAAACAATCCTCTAAACTACCTTGATAAAGTAGGACATTTATTTCCTCTCAATGATAGCAACGGTCCAGTCCCAAAGGCAGCAAAGCAGACCCAAGTTATGAGATCACCTCCACCATGCACAGGGATGATGTTTTCACGTTGCTGCGCATACGACGCGTTTGCATATGATTCCCAAACACTGCTGTATAACGGTGGCTCCATCAGTCTACCAAACACTTTTCCAGTGAGGGAGTGTGGAGTATCAAAGTGCTTTTGGGAAAACGTCAGGTGTGCAGTGATTTTGTTTTGAAAAACGGCAGCTTCATTACCTCTCTGAACATTCTGCATTGCGCCTTGGAGTCATCTTTACTGGATAACCCCTTTCATCAGTAAAGAGAGCAACACAGAACAAAACCATTTCAATGTATAGAAAGTGTTTGTAATTGTGGATAGATGAAGCATGGTTCACCTCAGCAGATGCTTCTTATCGTTTATTAAGCAACATAACTATAATCCACACCTCCAATCTTGTTTGAATGATTGGACTTTGGCTTTACAAATTCACGACTTCAATTAGCTTCTGTTAATGTCATTAACATGCTTTTTCCAACCTGCACTGTGAATTCTTGAGTGATGTATTCATCATGGACAAGAATAATTAATTGATTTATTTATTACTAGATAAATTAAATTGTGTTAGTTCATAATTGTAACTTAAAAAAAGATCCAACTGTATTTTTGGAAAACGTATATATTTAAATGCAGATTTCAACAAGTTCACTTACTTTCTCTTACCAGCGTACAGTATGTGTCAGCTGCATATACTGTACATTAGATGCTCAATAGGAGCCTGACATGTGCAGAAACACACACACACACACACACACACACACACTGACCCTGTGTCTCGTGAAAGAGAAGAATAGTTTTTTTACTCGCTTCAGTTTCACCCCAAGAGACAGATTTAAAAAGACTTTACTTCGGTCATGGACATGAGAGGAGGAGAGGGCAGAGGAGGAGGAGGAGGAGCAGGAGGAAAAGAGTCTGCTGCTCATGTGTTCCCTTCTTTGGGAGGAGAGGGAGAGACAAAGAAAAAGGGGAGGTAGAGGAGGAAGATGTAGGAGAGGTTAGCTGTCGAAAGTTGAGAGGTTCAGTTCGAGGTCCTGCTCCTGTGATCCTTTGGAGAGCAGATTGGGGGAGGGAGGTGTGTGTGCGTGGATCTGAAAAAGGCAGGAGACCAGTAAATCACAGCTGAGAGAAAGAAAAGAATCTGCAGTGGAGTAAGAGGATAGTGTGAATGAGTGTGATGAAAGAGGAAAAGAGAGAGCAAAATGGGGAAAAGAGTGATGACAGGGGAAAAGGAGAGGACGGGAGGTGGTAGTAAGAGGAAGAGCGGGGCTAACGGTAAGAAAGAGAAAAAAAAGAGGTAGCAGGGGAGTAGTAAGAGTTCAGGGGAATGAGATTTCAATCTGTTGGAGGAAGAAGAAATAGAAAGCAAAAGAATTACATTGAAGAAGTAGAGAAAGAAGGAATATACTATGAGGTTGAATTGAGCAAGGGACCGAAATGATTGTGTTCAGAGAGAAATATAACGTACAGAAAGGAATTAGCTAAAAGGTACCAGGAAAACCAGGGATAAATAATCAGAAAAAGAAAATGGAGGTGTAAGGTAGGAAAAGGAGAAAGAATGAGCTGCCGGGCCTCTGATGAGAAAGCCATGCAGCTGAACGAAGGAATGAGGAGGATGGAGGGAGCAGAGGCTGTGTGACTAATGTCTTTTTCACACTTTTCACTTCCATCCATCATTGTGTCCACCTCCTGCTCCCCAGAAAACTACTGTAACTGTTCACCCATTTTTTATAATCTGTTCGCACCTCTTTAGCTCTATTTACACTTCTCTCCATCTTGATAATCTTCTGCATACACGTCGGCAGGGTGAAGGAATAAATCATGATCTTCGTTTTGTCTTATTGTGGTGACAGTTGACAGCTGTGGAGTCTTTCTTTCCCTCTGAGACCTAAGAAATCGGAGACCTTTTTAGGCAGCCCCCCCCCCCCACCACACACACACACACACACACACTTATATGGTATCCCACGGTGACTATAGTTACCATTGCTAACTACACAAGACATTAAATGAAGTAGAATTACGATAACTGCAAATAACCTTTGGTACCAGAAGACTCTTCCTGAGAAAGACCCGTGTGCCAATAATTAGAATAAGGAAGTTTAAAGAGTTCTGGATTTTTTTAATGTTTTGGTCATTTTTACATGTCAGCCTGAGATATGAGGGCTAATTACCAACATTTCAAGTGTACCCATTTGTGGCTTTTACTGACCCTTACTCGATAATTAACCTTAACAAAGGTTTTCCAAACGTGGGGGAGGACGGGACAGGTCTGATCACGCCAAACAAAATGAAATTAATAAACAAAACTACACCTGACTAACACCTACCAGTGAAAACAAAACAGCCTTAGTCCTAACTCGCTTATCTAAAAAAAAAAAAAAAAAAGACTTCATCAAAACTAATACAGAGGTGGTACCAACCAATACTTGTGTGTGTAAAGGGCACCACAACTCACCTGTTGTCTTCAACCTCCAACCACATACCCGTCCCCCAAACACAAGACAAAGAGAAGAGAATTCATTATTGAGGTTTTTCTCCTCTATCTGAGGGGCTGGGGTGATTTGTCGGACTTCCTGAAATCCAAGTGAAACAATGAGCAGCATGGCCTGACTGCACAGGTGGGAAAACCAATCATGTTGAAATCGGTGGAGAGGAAGAAACAAAACACTAAATCTGAACAATCACTTTGATGTAGACAATGATTTACAGCGACTGATAGAAATAACAGCTAGCGCAAACTGGAACGTGAGATTTCAGAAAATCTTTAAACTTTTAACAGTTCTGTCTGGATCTGTGGTGAAATCTGCGTTTTCTTCGACAACAGCGACACTTTTTTTATTGCACTTAACACCTCTGGATTCCGTATATTATCTCTCTTTCTCTCAACTCGCAACCCTTATTTTACCCCTGAAAACATGCCGACTTTTTTCATACCGTCTACAAAATCAACAAAACTAAGGATACAATTGGAAGACAAGCAAAAATAACAGAAGAAATCTACCGTAGTTAATGGACCTTTGTATTGGCAGGGGCAAATTTAAGGGCTTTGTAAATGTTAGCTCTTCTCTGTGACGAGCACAAATCAGACAAAAGGGGGTAATAGACACCTCAAAACATTTGTGCTGCATTTAAGGTCATGTTTACATATGTTTCTACCCCATAACAAGCCACATATATCCCGCTTGATAAGCCCCTATCAGACACATTGTTAACATGAACCACCCTTTGTCCTTCTTTTAAAATATTTAACCTACAGGACATGACCTGAAGTGGGTTGTTTGGTGGATTTCCTTTCAGTTGCCTTTTGTTGTTTGTCAGCACATTGTTTGCTACACGGTGGCCTATTCTGTGTTTTTACTGCCATATTCGGAAGGTATTGTTTTAACCCGAAAGTAGTAACGAAAGGTCAAGCAGCGATGTCCAGTCTGCGCTGAACCGTGTTAACTCCTACACTCCCCCTGCTTCCATCTCTCTCTCTTCCTGTTTGTCTTTCCTTGTGGGCCTCTCCTCTTCGGCCATATTTCACTCCCTTTCGCTTCACAGATTTACTCCCTTAAATTCCATCCTCCTATATTCCCTTCATTTCCTCCTTGCTTCTCCTCTTACCTTCCCTCCTACCTTCCTCTTCCTCTCTCCTCCCCCTCGTCCCTATTTGTTCTTTCCATCACCCCCTCTTCCCTCCATCATTTCCTCCCACCTCTCCAATTCAATCAGGCTGCTTTTCCACCCTCTTTGTTTTTATAGTGTGCTCTTTCACAGTAGTCCGGCTACTGAGCGGTCAAGGTCACGCCTGATTTAATGTCAGCACGGCATCTCAGTTGATGTTAAACCTAATGGCTTGGCTTTTGCTATGCTTTTGCTATCTGTGTTGAAATGTCAATGCTGTAGTTAATGCATCAAGAACTAACCAAAGATTAAAGGAAAATTCTCTAATATTTCATGACATGTTTGGTTGGTAATTTGGTGTCAGGGACAGTGCTGAAAATGAGAGGTGTGTCATTACAAACGTGAAGGTGGTTGGCATGTCAGAAGAAGTATCACGCTGCTTATCATACTTTGGGAAACCACATATTTTGCACTGGTAATGGTTTGGTTTGGTTTAGTTCATTGACTTTCATAAAATATGTCATATCAGACTTTCTCATGTGTAGAACAAAAAGTACTGGTTAGTTCTGGTTAAGTGATACATTTATGTAACAGAAAACTGTCTCGGTTACACTCTCCCTCTGTAAACTGCATAAAAACAAAAGATTTGTACAATATTGTGTAGTGAAGTAATTCTTTTCTTAAAATTAATTCTGTAAAATTGGTCTTGAAAAATGTGTGGTTCAGGAACCGGTATACAAGTCGAGGAATTGGTTACTTGATACCCAGCTCTATTCCCGGGCCTTCTTGGTATTGTTCTAGTGGGAAGGAAAATTGAAAAGCATGAATTAAAAACCTAAATCTGAAAGCTAGAATCTAGAATCTAGATCAGTAAACAAAGATTTTAAATATCGAAGAATAAACCTGTCGAGTTCTGACAAGGAAGGTATTGTGTCTTTGCAAATTGGGTCTAGAATGACCTTACCTGCTACCCAGAATCACTCGTTAAGTAGCATAAAGACGAATTACTCCTTCCCAGTTCTTCAAATTGAACCTGCTGGATTTTACTGCTCCTGTTAATAAACCTCTCTTCCTTCTTCTCCCCACCAGGTCCTCCCAGGGTGTCAGAGCGGGTGACTCATCGACAGAGCGTCCGCCTGGGTCGTACTGCCAAGCTCCCCTGCCCCGTGGAGGGCGACCCCCCTCCCCTCATCATGTGGACCAAAGACAACCGCAACATCCACAGTGGCTGGACCCGGTTCAGGGTGTTACAGCATGCACTGCGTATTAAAGAAGTGGAGACCGATGACGCAGGGACTTACGTCTGCAAGGCCACCAATGGGTTTGGCAGCGTAAACATCAACTACACAATAATTGTGATAGGTAAGCGCTTTCGAAAACTGTTACTGTTACATGGGACACGCATAGCAACCGTTGGATGGAATCAGGAATAGAGGAATCTTTACTTAAGCAACAATTTTACAGACGTGATATGTTACTGAAGAGTTGCTTTTTTGAAGATAAGTTAAGTATTCCCAAACATTTTATCAAACAAACTTGGCTTGAACCAAAAAAAAAATTTGTCAATTACACATGAAACTCATGTTGCTAGAAAGTTTGTGATTTTACTGGACGACTACACGTCATTTTTTTATGCATTCACACGGTCGCCAACCGTGGCCGGCGGCATTAGGTTTTCCGATTGTCTATTGGTCCGTCCCATTCTCAAGTACGCGATATCTCAAGAACGCCTTGAGGGGATGGCCTCATATTTGGCACAAACATTCGCTTGGATTTAAGGGTGAAATGATTAGAATGTAGTAGTCAAAGGTCAAGAGCCCTGTGACCTCATATCCATCTCATTCATCTGTTCCATTCATGTCAATGCGATATCGCAAAAACGCCTTCAGGGAATTTCCTATAATTTGGCACAAACGTTAAATTGGACTCAAGGATGAAATAATTCGAATTTGGCCATCGGGACCTCACAAAACACATTTGTCATCATCATCACTCAAGAATACATTCACTGATTGTGACTGCTTGGATAAAATGATCAAGTGGTGACATCTTATATCCAAAAGGTAAAAATTCACCTAAACTGTGACATCATAATGTTCTGCAAAAACACTTGGCTGTCAGGTTGAAGATGTATATGCACGCTTTAGAATTTGAGGCCTCAACCTTTTTGGCCAAATTCCTTCCAAGTCTTCACCACATACATAATATGAGTCTCGACTGATATGGATGTCAACTGCAACCTGACTGGTTGGCAGTCAGACAACCAAGAGGCGGTAATTCTCGTTTCTGTCTTGTAACTTTGCATTTGGACTGAACTCATCCTTTTGTCGTCATCACACATTTTTGAGTCTTTTTTATTTTTCATACTTCTCCTGCTGACTGTGCTTTGTGAGCTTCTTGCATCTCTTTGCCGGGTTAGTTTGGTGGGGCCATCATAAAGCAGTCAAACTTGTGTAGTTCTTCAGACAATGAAACACTGCTGTTGTCTTTAGGCTTGTTTGGGTCTTTGTGACTGCAATTGTTGTGCTCGTGTGTTCCTCTTTAATTATGAATGAAGCATTTGTTAAAGTAGCTGTTGATGTCTGGGTGTGCATATCTTCATGTCTCAGTTGTGCGGTTTGTGAGTTGCCATGCGGTGGTCGTAGTCTGTGACCCTGCGGACTTTGACAACCTCGCTGTTTTTTTTTGTTTTTTTTTTAATTTTGGGACTCAAATAGCCACTTCCCTCAACTCTTATCCATGTAAACAAAATACCTGTAGGAAGTACAGTGTGTCAGCGCACAGTTACACGTACAAGTTTGTCTACTTGTGTGTCTGGGTCTGTGTGCTGGAGTATCTCCACACCCCTCTGTGTGTGCGTGCACCATTCCATGTGTTTGTGCACATCCCACTCCGAGAGTGTGTGTGTGTGTGTGTGTGTGTGTGTGTGTGTGTGTGTGTGTGTGTGTGTGTGTGTGTGTGTGTGTGTGTGTGTGTGTGTGTGTGTGTGTGTGTGTGTGTGTGTGTGTGTGTGTGTGTGTGTCAGGTTTCAGTCCGTAGACTGGATGCCAACAGGGAGATTAAAGCTGCCCAGCGTTCCAGAGAATCTGACTAAAGCATCGTTCTCGGCCCGGCGTCGGCACTTCAAAGACGGGCTGCAATAAAACGCTCCGATACAGATACAACCAGCCAATATTTTTTGATGTCTTAATGATTTAAAATCGTATAACCTATTAGTGCGTTGATAAATCTTTGTATTAATCAAGTATTTTGAAATATGAATTCAGTAGTTCTTTCCATTCTAATATTTTTATACCAAAGTTAAATTCAATACTGCCAGCAGAAGGGTGAGGTTTTGAGTAAATGAATTGCAAGATAGGTTGGGGCCAGATGTTCATGCTAGTTTTCTTCTTAAAGATGCAGCATTATGTACAACTTCCAAATATTTTATAGTTGCTGAAACTGCATTCATGAAACAACTATTTTTACCCATGTTTATCACATAAGTTCTATTTCCTCCCAGGTTTGCGTGTCATTTATAGTTGCAAGAATACAGTTTTAATACCAGTCGGTACAATAACTGGGCATAACGCCAGTAAATAATATCTTTTTTTATCCTCCAATAATCATTATTGGTATGTATTCAGAGCTTCATCGGTCCTGACCCCAACTTCAAAGGCGAGCTGGCATACAGGGGGCAGGAGTGGGGGTGGGAGTGGGGGTGCGAGTGGAGGAGGGTGGAGGGGGGGCAACAGCTGCCGCTGAGGTCATCAAGGCAAGCAGCTGCTGCCCCCGCCTCCCAAACCCCTCTGCCCCCTCCCTCACCTCATTCACTGTCCCTTTCATTTACTTCGCACACATACACAGAGAGAAACGATTGAACAAATCCACACAACAAATAATCTCAGTGGGTGGTGAGGACCAACGCTTTCAATTCAAACATCAAGAATGTCGGAAAGTACTTTCCCATCTGAAATAAAGACAATTTATTTCTCCTATATCTCAAACATGTCTGTTTAAGCACACAAAAAAAAAAAAAAAAAAAAAAAACTGGCATCTAATGGTCCATTAAGTAGCGGTAATGGAGAGTTCAATTGGATTACACAATCTTTGCCAACATATGGAGAGTGTGCTGAGTGTCAGTTGTTAAACGGGGAAAGTTTTCTTGACTATTAGGAGTTCTTATTCCTCAGCTCAACGTTTTGACTGAAAGCACAAAATCAGCTACTGTAAAGATGTTGACATGAACTTCAAATGGTATTCATAACATCAAGAATTAACCTTAAAAGTCAATATAGAAGTACTTGAGGGGGAAAATGTGGTGAGGATCCCTAAAGTCCTTAAAATATTGCAATACTCCAGAGCTTTTAAGTTGCGTGTGGGCTGGCATGAATTCCAGTCCGAATTGCCCGAAAAGAAAACAAGTCATAAATTGGAATTAAATGCAAAATCAAGGCAGGGCACCAAAACTTGTAGAAATCCCCGCGTCACATCCCATGCAAACTGGAATTAAGAAATCTGTCAACAGATGGTAGCCGGAGACACTTTGTGGTCCAGCAGGTTAACCTTCAGAGACGACCCCTCTCTGTAATTCAAGCCAGGAATCATGCCGCAGCATCTCCTCTGAGAGGCAGTTAGCATGGAAAGCAGTGTTTTCATAGCTGGAACAATCTGCATTGGAAATGATGCTCCAAGCAGGATGAGGGGACGGATGCATTGTGTGGGTGCAGTTGTCTCCGTTTAAGAAGTGATGATCTGTCTCGTCTGCTTATGACTTGAGTTCTTTGCGCTGTAGTTTTGCTGTCTGCTGCTCGGTTGAGGGTTTTCTCTGCCGTTTTACCTCCTCACGTATCTCCACTTTCATCTGCTCTCCTCTCCCGTGTGGTCCCGTGACAATTATTCTGTGACCGCTCCGCTTCACAGTAATGAGCCCACACCTGCGTCTTATTGTCCTTCCCTCTCAATTTCTGACCCAAAGTATCTTCAGCACCTTTTTCCTATTAGCACTTAATCTCTCCGCTCATTTGTCCTCCCTCGATGGGCTGGCTCATTTTTCTCCGACCACGTTTTAATTTGTATCAATATTTTCGCAGTTTCCCATTTTCCCCAGTGGTAATGGGGTTTGATTGCTGTCAAACATCCACTGCACTCGTGCGCAGTGGCTGGAAGTGATGGAGAGGCTTTCTTTTCTTTTTTCTTTTTTTTTTCAAGGCAGGCTTTTGTTGGCTGGGTAAATGCGAAGATTCCTCGAGGTGTTTGTTCTTTTATTGTGTATAGGTTGGCAAATGTTTGCGTGAGTAAATAGTCAGTGTGCGTGTGGATATACATGCAGCCTCCCATATGTGTGTATGCATGCATCGGGTTGAGAAGATTTATGGGACCACCAGTAAAGTGAATCTGAAATAAGTATTTTTTTTTTTTTTTTTTTTTTGCTCAAACTTCTGTGTCCTTCAATAAAAACTGCAAGGCGAGCGTTCATTTATTTTTTTTCTCTCTCTTATTCACTTTGTCTCTGGTCTGTCTTTCCAAATTGTTTCTATGAAATGCTGATTTTATTTTTTCCCTCCTCCCAAAAAAGTGAATGATAGAAAATTTATGGTTCAAACCAGATGTGATGACAATAGGAGCGTGTCTGGAGCAAAGTTGGAAGCCGTGCGTAAGAAAGGAGGAAGGAAGCGGGCGTGTGTGTGTGTGTGTGTGTGTGTGTGTGTGTGTGCGTGCGTGCGTGCGTGCGTGCGCGTGTGTGTGTGTGTGTGTGTGTGTATTTTGCTGTGCACTACAACCGAGTTAAAAAGGGCAGCTTTGACTTTTAATGAGCGTGTTCATCAATACGCAGTTTGTGTGCACGCAGGTCCATTCATAAGTGACTGATGTGATGATTTGTTGTGATTGAAGAGCTCAACTATAGCAGCTGACATCTGGTCATAATTGGAGAGCAAAGAGGAAAGTAGAGGCAGAGAAAGACATCAAACCTAGACGGACTGCATGTTTGAATAAATGAGCATGTGTGTGATTTATTTTCATCAAGCAGCAGATACGTAATGCACTCTGAAGTAAGAAAAATGGAATCACGAGATGAAACATGACAAATGGAAAAAAAAAAAACGAAGCAGCGCTTGAAAAAACGAAGCGGCGCTCGGGCGAGGATTGATTGAAAAATGATTTTGCTCTTTAGTTTCTCAAATGAAATGCTGAGGTTTTATGCCAGGATTAGTCCACTAACACAGCTGAACTCCACTAAAATCATTTATCACTTAATGCACGCTGACGTCGTGGCGTCACACAGCTCGGTCCTTGTTTGTCACGCCAATTCATTGTGACGTTGCACGCAGACTAAATTATTTCAAACCGTTGCTTCGGACGACCTTTATTTCCCTGCAGGCGTGTAGTTCTTTGAAAGCCAGTCACGCTCCTTCTTCCAGGTTTATTCTTTCTTCATTTAACTGCATCGCATGTGTGAGACTGCAGCTGTCTTCCGGACAGAAGTTAACACATCAGCTCAGGTTGCAGACCAACATCATCTCTCCATCCTTCAGTTCCCCCGTCCTGATTCCTCCTCTGTTTTTGTGTTCTCGGATTTCTGCGGGGTTTTTTTGTGTTTTTTTTTTAATTGTGATATCTGGAGCCTCATCTGGGGAGGATATAGAGGTGGCCAAGGTTTGCAGCCTAATTGCTATGAGTCACACACGCACACGGAGAAATGTATGAGTGTGTGATTGCACAGCCTAAAATGAATCTCAAATAACCCCAGTGTCTTTCACACACACACACACACACACACACACACACACACACACACACACACACACACACACACACACACACACACACACACACACACACACACACAACCTCACCCACCTACTTACAAACAGACACCCTCTGCTCAGGTTACACTCTGCATTTTCTAACTAATCGTAGAAAAATGCACGGCGTGAACGCGGAGCTGCAGCTCGCCTTTTTGGAGGAAACCCTCAGTTGGTGTTCTTTTGAGGGCTTGAGGCCTCGCATGGGATTATTTTGGGGGGGAGGTCTCAGTCATGATTTACAGAACATGAAAAAGATATTATTTTAAGATGGAGTTCAGAAATCATCAGGTGGTTTCACCCGCCTTTTCTTGAACTGCTGCCTTTACAAACCCGAGATCAGATCCCAGCACGAGTTTCTTTCCTTTGTCTCGCCTCCTACGTCTCCCTTTGTTTCTGTTGTGCAGCTTGGATAAAAAGAATCCATTTATTTTATTATAGCGTACCAATTTTGTTAGAAAAGTCCTGAGAGTTTTGATTGCAGATGAAAAAAGAGACAATAAAGTCAGAGTCAGAAAACGTAGAGATATATAGCAAACATCATCAAATTCATGTTGTTGTTAGAACAATCCCGGATACCTGGAGCCCCGGTGTTGTTTTTTTCCTGATTAGACGGATAAAGATGAATAAATATAACATTTTACAAAATGTTTTGACATTTAGACTTTATTTGAAACCGTGATGAAACATAAGGAGAGAACATGAGAGATGCCAGTCAACCAGCAGTAATCCAACCAGATTTTTCAGGAGTCTACCTTTTGAAAGCCATAACTGCCGCGCGGCTGGTCCGAGTTTGACAGAACCTGGTGACGATTTTGTTCACGGTTGCAGAGAACTAAGACTGAGTTGAGCGAGTGAACGGATGTGCCCGTTCTCCCCGTCGCGGCGATTTCTTGCCGTTCGGCATCAGATTCGTTCCGTTCTCTTTAGTCCTGCCGTTGTAACAACATGCCGCCCTCACAATGAGGTAGACAAAGCTGTTCCTGCCGGAAATCAGGGTGGCACTGCAGACAGCCGAGATGTAAACATGCTGGCGTGCGTCTGTGTGTGCGCGTGTTGGAAAGAGCATGGGGGGGGGGGGATTGTGTAGTTACAGATGGGGGAGAAAGAACGGAGTCAAGTTTCAAAAGCGGTTTTCCGCCTTCTTGTTGTGCAGCACAGATAAACACACAGATGCACAAAGATATAGTCACTGTATCTTTTAGCGTACACACATAAACAAGATGGGACAGGAAAATATTTGTCCAGTCAGCCACATACACTCCTGACTGACAGATGTGAACAAAACACAGATCCACACGCACAATCAACACACTCGTCAGGGGCCCTGGCCTCCATTTCATGGCTGTCTGTCCCACATCCTCTCGTTCGGCCTCGTTTCACTTCCAGCAAAGAGATGGAAAGAAGATGGACCTGACGGAGAGACAGGTGAGCGGAAAAGAACAAAGCCTTTTTTTGTTGTTTTTCTGGCATCAGTCTAAAGACAAGTCTGGAGAATAATAGTGGACGTTTTTGGAAACCCATGTCCAAACAGGTTTGAGATGTCACACTTGGATCCACAACAGTCGGGATAAAGAGTTGTAGCTACAGTATCTATAGAAACTTTAACAAAGCAACAAAAACACCACCTCCTACCTGAGACCGAGGTGGTCTGTGGAAAATGTAGCATAATAACGCCGCAACCAAAACCATGAGGACACCGTTGGAGCTGTTCCTTGAAGGGTTGTGGATTTATTTCCTCGCTTTACCTCTTCATCAAAACTATATCTCACCTTCGTCATTCTTTGTCAACCTCAACTCGTCTTCTTCTTCTCTCTGCAACCTTCCTCTGGTTGTATTGCTTCTGCATTACCAGTCGAGAGGGGACGTCTTTAAAGCGTCTTTCGCCTCCTCGTTCTTTCCCCCCCCTGTTTGCCTTCATGCTCCATTTACATCTGTGTATGTGTGTGAGTGAGTGGGGTTCTTTTTTCGGCTGATTGTACGCCAAGTCAAGCTCTCGCAGACCCCTAATGGGTCTTAAATACCCTCTGCTAGCTTTGACTTCAATTCTCCGTACTAGATGCCATCTGTCAGTCAACAAGCCTTTTTCTCCAGGCCCAAGTAGTGACTCATTTTGAAGAGGAAATCCACCCCAAAATAGAAGTGGGGCACGCGTTTCGTACGATTATGGGGAGTTAAATTGGTATCGTCGCTCACTGAAGCTTGAAATCTCTTGAATTACATTCCTTCTATAAATCCTCCCACTCCTGTCACCGCCGTAAGCCAGATTCCGACAGCATGTCGACTTGGGAACATTGACATCTCCTCCAATTTGTTATAATATTCACTGATGTCGTTTTTGCGATTCTTTAAATGGATCATTAATAGATTCACCGAATCAGTGCTTGACTGTAACATTAAGATTTTATCAGTCTTGCCTTTGTTGCATCGCTACATACAGCAATGTTTTCACATGCTTAAAGTAAAAGTAGCAGCACTGGAAGTCAAAAATACACCATTACAAAGAAAAGTCCGGGACTGAAAATGGAAATTGGGAAAAAGTAAACAATTTTGCTGGTCTGTTTGCAGTCTTGATGTCCATAAGAGTTATTTGTGTGTTTTTAAGCGCCTAAAACCATTTCAATATACCTTTAAACCTCTCTCAAGCTTGAGCTCTACCAAGAACAGGCTGTTTTCTGTTCCCTGTCTTTAAGACGCATTGATATCAAAGACCCTCTCTTGTGATTGGCTTAATCTTTTTCCAAGTGACACACAGATAGGTTTACTTCATTTTTGTAGGTTGCTTGCTCTGCAGTGAAATGACCACTCAGTGTTTCCTCCCGCATAAAAGGTTGGACAGTGCTGAGGGCAGACGTAGGAGATGAGTTTGTGACATCACAAACTTGGAGAGAACTCTAAGCAACGGGAGTTTGACATTTCTATGTGCATTTAGCATTTTGACACTTTTCACAGTATTTATGTAGCATTATAACCAAACAAAGAAATGGTAATCTGAATTTATACAATATGGGACCTTTAATCTGTACAAGCAACTGCAACTGTTGAGTAAATGCAGCACAGTATTTCCTTCAGACTTGCGGTAGTATTGTACAGTATTTGCGTATTACTTACTCTCGACCACTGTTAACACATCCCCTTTGTCTTGTTACTTTCCCCTGACTCCTATCTCCTCCTTCTCTCCCATTCTTTCTAAATTCTGTTTCAGGGTGGAATTTGCCTTTAATTTCATTTGCCAGCTGCGCACAGAAACTGAACCGAACATGTTTTCACTCTGGGTTTCCACAGTAACTCTCCCATAGCTAAAATGAGGTGTAACTTTACTTCTCTGTGTGTTTTGGCATGGCGGCATCCTCTGAGTGAAAAATATAAGTATAATGGGTAACAAATGTAGCAGAAGTTTGCATGTATCATTTGGTGCCTTATTACTCACATCATGAAGTGCACTCTGTCCCCAAGTGTGAGTAAAACTATGTGAAACTGAATATTTGCGGATGTGGGCTGCTTTAAAGTATCCCGGTTCCTCAGTTTGTTTAACGTGAGTGAGGTCGACGTCCTCAGTGTGCGTCCAACAGTAACAAATAATGGGAGAACGGGAGAGGCAGGAGCAGAAGTGGGTGAGGAGAAAACGCCAGAGAGAATTATTGGTGATAATGAATGAAAGCAGGCATGCCTGAAGAAACTGAGCTGGTGAGTGAAGGAGTGCAGATGTAAGGCTATAACTAACAATTTCTTTGATTTTTGTGTGCTCAAATATCGAAACTTGACATGCACTTGCTTCATTTATATGACAACAGGGGATGATGCGTTCACATTGGGGAGATCTTGACCTTTCTCTGTTCAAAAATAATTTGAAAAATTTCCCCTTGGGGATTAATAAAGTAACTACCTACCCTACCAAAGATCACATTTGACGAGTGAGATTTGTCCAAAAGCTTTTAAAACAACAACAAAGTCAGTAAAGTTAAAAGAATTTGGGATCTTGGAATTTAAAGTACAAGGTTAAAAGTTATTATGATTGTTGATTCAATGTGTAATGCTTCAAATATTTTTAAACTAATTTGGCAATTTGAGCAGAACATGTGTCAGCACCACTGCATATAAAAAACTACCAAGTACCAAAACTCATAAAAGCATTTTGTACAGCTGCTTGAGTACATTTACGTAATATTTGAGGACTTTGGCTTTTTCTTAAGGTACTTCAGTATTGTTTTTCTTTTGAAACCAAATCTTATAAAGAAAAATAGTTTGTACCACTCCAAATCTTGAATAACGTTGCGTGCACGGTTGTGCGAGGATCAAAAACAAACATAATACCGGCACTGACAGACAAATTGACTTCAATTCATTGTTGGCAAATAACCAACGCGGTTCAGTTATAAAGCATCATCAGTACATTATCATATTAGCACAATTTAAAATGAAAACCCAGCTTTCGGCCTGCATTTACTCACCTTAAACACAGCAAAAGTTATCAAAATTTAGGACCAAACGACAAAGCATCTTCAGATAGTCGGTAATATTGAACCACTTTAGCCCGTGCCAGTTAAAGCTTTGAATTTCGGAACGCAGCCTGATCGTCAGAAGTCTTAGTGCCACTTTAGCAACATAAAAAGGAAAAAAAATAGGATCAGACAAAGTGAAATGAAGATTTTAGCTCATTAATTTCAGGAATAACGGTGTGCCAAAGTTAGAGAATCAACAAGTTAACATGTGAGGAGGTAATCAAGCCGGGAGAGCCCAGAGACATGTGAAGGGCATCGACAGAGCCCCTCAAGGAGACACTCACTGCTCCTCGAGCGGACGCTTGTTGGAGATGTGTCCCGCTCCCCCCCTCAACAACCACCCCACAAAATCTACAACTGAAAGGAGACAAAGTGCTTCAGCATCCTTCTCTGCATAGCTCGCGCTCCCTCGCACGCAGCAACGACGAGTCTGCGTTCTCACGGCAGAGGGGTTAACCTCATCGGCGCAAACACTCACACACACACACTGAAAAAATGGGAGGAGGAAGGAGGTGGGGAGGAAAGAGGAGAAGAGGCAAGAAGAAGAGGGATTAAGAAAGACGAGGGAGAGGCGAGGAGCACGACAGATGGAGGAACACAGTGGAAAACGTAATCAACTCTCCAATCACTAAGTTACATGATATTCTGTGAACCGTCTATCGCCAGGGCATTGTTTTTAAACACGTATGACGAATATGCAAAACTTTGAATCAAAGTACCGTTGGGAATTGTGACAAAGATGCAGTAAATACTGAAGTAGGATAGTTACAGTTGAAACGCACTTCCTTGCTGTCATCGTAAGTCGATATATTTCTGTGATGGAAATCAGAAGATAAACTGAGGATCACAAAAAGATCGAGAAAGATTCAGAAAGTGTTTGAAGGAAAGGAAAGGAAAGGAAAGGAAAGGAAAGGAAAGGAAAGGAAAGGAAAGGAAAGGAAAGGAAAGGAAAGGAAAGGAAAGGAAAGGAAAGGAAAGGAAAGGAAAGGAAAGGAAAGGAAAAAGTGAATGTGGGAGTGCGGGTATTCGTGTCTGATCAGAGGAGTTAGCAGGGGAGCTGTGTACTCCTGAATAGACAGCTTAGTGGCCATTATACGGTCTGGAGGATTAGTCCTGTTCACTATTGTTACCATCAGGAGGTCGCAGCGCACACACACACAC
Organism: Brachyistius frenatus; assembly: GCF_029030835.1. Taxonomy (NCBI): domain Eukaryota; kingdom Metazoa; phylum Chordata; class Actinopteri; family Embiotocidae; genus Brachyistius; species Brachyistius frenatus. Next base: position 162,267 of record NW_027210829.1, on the reverse strand, counting down.
ACACACCCATGCGTGCATGCAGGCAGGCACACGATCACGAACACACTCTTCCTGTTTCTTTCTTTGACGTTTTTCTGTTTCATCGACTTGTTTTTATTCATTTCCTTATGTCACTGTCATATAGATAGATATAGACTTGACGCGCTCATAACTTAAACACTAAATATACACACACACACACACACACACACACACACGCCTTGCACCCCCACCCCACCCTCCACCCGCCCACCCCACCCTGTAATTCCACAATAGGCCCGTCTATTGACAGACATGCTTGTTCGCTGAAGGAGTCTTTTCTCATTAGGGCTGGGATTTTGTCCCTGGGCCCGCAGGCTCCATTGTCCCACTCAGAGCGAGTTATTAGGCCTTCTCTCTGTAACACCCCACCCCCCCCCCTCCCCCCCCAACACTCCCCTCCTCCCCTTGCTGAATAGAGCTGAGAGGAGTGGAGAGCCTATAGGAAGGGCAGGACAGGGTCTGGCAATTAGCAAAGACATGTTTGAAGAGAGGAGGGAGGGGAAAGAATGGAAGAATCAGGGCGAAAGAGAGAGCAGAGCTGCGCTACAAAAAGCTTCCTTTTGAAGTTTTAGAAACTTTTGTCTGTTTTTTGTTTTTTTGTTTTTTTTCTTGCTGCTTCGCTCTTGTGCCATCATCAAAGCGAAAAGACAGGTTCTTGAACACACAACATGCCTCCTCCTCCTCCTCCCTCCTTTTTCTTTTCTCTCTGTTCTCCTCTCATTCTTTACTCTTCTCCCCGAGAATGCATTTGTGTCAGCGCTGAAAAGACCTGTATCTCCTGCAGTTGCTTTGATGTCTTAATGACAACGTGAAGAGCGAATTATGCTCAAAGATACCCCCCCCCCCCTCTCTCCCCCGTCCCTCCGTCCTCCCCCTTCATTCTTCCTTTTGTCACTCTTTAGATTCCAGCAGTTACATCTGGCTTTTCCAATCTCACGTCACCCACAACAAGCAGGCAGGATGCAACGGAAAGCCTCGCATTCAGAAGGACGATAAAAGCAGCAGGCATGGGAAAACTTGTTCCGCTTATCAGTTTTATCACAGTTTCAGCTACTGTATGTATCCTGAAGCCAGTGTTTTATCTAGATTTGATAAAGCTGTGTTTTCTTGTAATGCGGTTAGGTGAGGTACAGTAGGTGGATTCTATTAAAGCTGCCACTGCGCCGAATCTGAACTCCAGGAACTTCAATGAAATGCGTTAGTGGCTGTTTTTTAATCAAGTAACATTGCTGAGATGAAAGAAACATATCCCCCCCAAAAAAAGTCACGATTAGAGGAGTGAAATATCTCATGAAATTAATGCAATTTGAAGCGCACAGTGTCACCGTTAAAGAAGAAATGAACCCCAACAGACTGGTTTTGTTCGGAGCCATCAGGTGCGCGTCGGCATGTGCTTACTTGCATAATGTTGCGGCATCCCGCCGCGTTATATTTCACATTAATGCATGCACAATATGTTTTCGCTGTATTCTCTGGATGAAGTTTGTGTGTGTGCGTAAGTAAGTGTGTGTGCACAGTCGTTCCCCATGGTTCTTAGGCAAACACTGCGATGGTTCTGCGGCGCCTCCGCTATCAGCGTGAAGTTTGATCAGTGTGACAGCAAGCTGAAAACTGATACACACTCGCACCGTGGCCAAGAGCATAAACTTCTCTCTGCATTCCTCTCTTCTGACACTATTAGTGTGTTTTGTCGATTTAATGTTTGCATTTGATTTGTTTTTGTGTCTAAATATCAAAATGTCCTAATTCAATTTTCTGCTCGTCCCTTCGTGGTTCTTTAGCCTTTTGAAATTCCTCTCAACTCCGCAGGATCTGAGCAATTAAGAGATTGCTCACGCTTTCAATCAAGGCTAACGTCTTTGGACAATTTCTCCGTCCGCCAGCGTTGCTTTGATGGGTGTTTGGAGCTCCTCGTGCCAACATTTGTCCGAGTTAAGCTGCTGTGACTCCTCTTGGCCCAAGAGACCGCTGCGCTAACAACGAGGAGAAACAGTAGTAGGAAAAGAAGTGGAGTGGAGATGTGCTGCTGCTGTCAGACATGTCATTAAACGATGAGAACAAGCCACAGAGTTAAGCCCCTGTCAGCCCGTCAGACTCTTCTCCTCCTACTGCACCGCTGCTGCTTCACTGCAGCGAGTGTATCGGATGTAAATAAAAAATAAATAAAAAACATCCCGGAGGAAACTTTGAGAATTGAGACATCTACAAAATTTTAGGGGCACTTTAAAAAAAAAACGGCAACATAAAAATGCCGTTTTTAATGTGAAACGCCCAACAGTAACCACCGACTCCTGCCAACAGGAGGAAATAAAAAGCATAACGTCACTGTTTCAAGGAAAAGTGTGCAATCATCCGTGTGTGTGTGTGTGGAAAACCATCTGTATGCGTGAGAGAAAGCAGATGATATTTCGAACTATTTACACTTTTATTTAGCGCTTGATAACCTTCTTATATAATGCACACATTAATAGATCAATTGAAAACGTCATCAATGCAGGGGCAGGATTTACTGGTGTACTGGCTATTTATGTACATACTTAGAGTGAACAACGTCGCTGTTTGTGTTTTCACACGTGTTGGAGACGGAAATTGAAATTAGAATAAATTAATGAAAATGAAATGATGGCTTAATGTAGTATTAGGAGGATACTGGCCTAAATTTATAAATATAATACATTTTTCGCAATATTGAGGGCAGTTTTTTTTTGCCGCAAAATCACAGTTTTTAGGGTCATCCTGAGATTTCTTGGGGCATTTTTGGCCTCTGTCCCCCATCATTTCCTGCGTTAACTGCATCTGTTTGGAACTCTGAATCTTGTAATATGTCACGTGTCACCATGACCAAAACTAGGAAACGTGCAGTTATTTTTACTGTTCGAGTACATGTCAGTGTGTATCCCATAGGGATCGGGATACGTTGTGCACTTGGCGCGAACAAAGGGTCTTACAGAAAAGCGTTGTGTGTTGGAGGTGAGCGAGCAGTGAGAGTGCAGCGCGGTTCGCGTGAATAAAAAAGTATCATTATTATTAATTCACAAACAACTCTGAGCAACATGAATGAGCGTTGAACAAAGCAGGCACCGGGGTGAGTCATGTTGAAACACCGCCCAGAGGCGCATCATGATGAGCGGGTTAGTTTTACATTGTTGTAAATAGTTGTTCATCAAAGGCAGCCTGTCAGCGTGTAGCCTCACACAGCAGAGCATGCCAGCGTCTTTGAAGTTCAACTAGACAACCGCATTTTCTCAACGCACGCACGATTGAACACACACACACACACACACACACACACACACACACACACACACACACACACACACACACACACACACACACACACACACAGGGGTACACTTAATGAGCACACATGCAGATCTGGGCAAAAAAAAAAAAACAGTCATACATGCAAGAATGTGCGAAAGCAAACGAGCTCGTCCTCATGACACGCTCACAGGTTCGGGTTTTAAGGCCTCTTTGACCTTCTGGCGGTAGAGGTCACAGTGGAGTTCAGAGCTAGAAATGCTACTCGTATCATGAGAAGACCAACCGGGTGGGGTTCACCGCGTCAGGGCGGGTGGAAAAGTGTCAATTAAGCTAACACCTACAGAAAAGCATATTGTAGAGATGCAGAATTTGTACATTTTACACAAATGTAAATGTTTGCGGAAATTAAAATCAAAACGATGCGTTGATCCTGGTGCGGAAATGTCAGTATATAAGCGCCATGCCTGTTAGACGTACTCTTTTATAGAGTATTTTACGAAGTATTTTCGCTGTATTGTAGTTGATAAACTGATTTATCAGGTGGTTGATCCGTTTAGTTTATTCAGGCAGAGACAGAGATGCAAAAGACGCATCAGAAATGACGGAGGAAGAGTCAGCGTTAATAATTAGATTCGTCATTTGGGAATAAGAAGGTGAAATTTGAGAGGAAACCAAAAGCAGAGATGTTGTTTTCGGTCTCCACCTCACGCAGCTGCCGTTATCACACCTTTGGCCTGTTGCAAAAAATGAATTAGGTAATGTAAGATGAGAAAGATGTGAAATGGGGACGAAACCAGTCCCAATGAGTAGATATTTAACTCTTAATTTGATACAGGGAAGAGCCGGGTGGGCGAGCGAGAGAATGATTGAGAGTTCAAAGTGCTCAGCCGAGGCCGGCGGTGTGTGTTTCAAAGGCGGCGCGTGGCGATGGATGTGAGAGATTTGTTAATTCAGCAAAGCAAAGCACTGCCTTGATGTTTACTAGAGTTACATAGGCGGCAGCTGGACAGACACACACACACACACACACACACACACACACACACACACACACACACACACACACACACACACACACACACACACACACACACACACACACACACACACTTAAACGCATACACACACACAGGTATAAATGCACTGGGACGCAAAAGATAGCGCACGTATCATAACTTTCAGGCAGACATATGTTTGGAGGCAGATGCACATTCAGTTCACATCGTAGACACATGCAGACCCAAACACACATATTATCATTAACACCGAATCTACAAACGTGTGACATAACACCCGCACATGATTTATGCACAAATACAGCGACAGAAACACGACACATATTTGCTTGCCTCATTAACTCACTCATTTATTCTCTTCATATCAGCATCCATCATCCTCGAGGACTTGCTGTAACGTCCCTGCCCCCCCGGTGAGGGGCGGGTCGTGGCATTGCAGAGAAGCAATGCTTTACTGATGGGGACATCATCTATTTTCGGGAGATGACAGTAGTTTTTATGAGCCAGGATGATTTGAGGTTGGAGCAAAGTACTAAATATATCTGACTTGGCGCAACTTTGAGAGCCAGTGCACCTTCTGCATCTTATCCGATCATGTCTCTCACTGCCTGTTCTATGCCCCGGTTTACAGTGCGCTCTATGGCAGCGTTTCCCGACCTTTCGGGCTCGTAGTCCCTTGAAAACAAAGCAACACCTACCCGTAACCCTTCGGAACCGGTGGCCCATGCCTTTAAATTAATTGGATGAAAATGCATTTGGAAATCAGTTGAAGGTGAAGTCAGTGGCCACGACAATGAATTAATCAGACGCAAAACTGTTGATGTGAGGCACACCTGGTAGACAGGTGCCAGGATGAAGTCATGCTAAAGAAGGTTTCGAACTCCCACGCACTGTCAAGAGTATAGAAATGTGCAATACTAATTACTCCTACTTTCTTTGATGTTGTTGTAGGGGGAAATCTTTAACCTTTAAAACGTGTTCTCTTGAGTTCATGTGGAGGTTTTTTTTTTTTATTTTTCCTTTTGGTCACACATGACTATCTTCACAGACATGTGTGTGGCTTCATGTTAAATGTAACACGTGTAACCTGTTTATATAGTACGCTGATGTTTCCACTTCAGTGACCCACCTCCCCCCCCCCCCCTCCACCACCACCCGCACCCTGTGAGCAGCGGACATGAAGTAATTCCACTGAATCATTTCTGACCTTGGCATCGCCTCCATCACGGCCGAGGCTTTAGGCTGCAGCTGCACGTTTGCCAGATTCCTGCGTGTGGCGTCCATATCGTCTCCATTTTAGGCTAATCTCAGTCTGTGTTCATCGCTCGGCCCTGACACTATCAGTGAAGTGTGAACAGTGATGTAAAACAGCTACGAGAATAAGCACACATGTACAGTCACACACACATGCATAAAAAACACAAGGGAAAGAAGAAAAGTCGACTTCTTTTGTACTGAGGTCTTAAAATACTAAATGAACTTAACCAGAGACTTTTGTTTTACAAATAGACACGCACACAGAAAAGGGAGAACCTGATCCCTAACTGTATGTTTTCAGAATTTATAAACCTCATTTCTGTGATGTTTATGAGCGAATGTGTGGAACCACTTGCGCCTCGTGCCTGCGTGATATTTCATCGCTCTGTTGATATTTTACGCTCTGTCCGTGTTCAACGTCGGAGGAGCCCAATGTGCTCCAACGCATTTCCTCACTGTTGGTTTTTCTGTGCATTTTTCATGTCATAACCAAAACCCCAAGCCTCATAGTTAACCTGAATCTGACCGGCAAAGGGTAAATGGCCCGTGCCTGAGCACACAGTCTGAAAATATACCGGAGCGCAATCCACCATTAATTCTACAGGATATTGTATATCTCGACAGCCCTTCGTCCCATCTACTTCAAACTTGGTGGGTGTATTGCTGGGGACGCGTGGATGTGCATTGTCCAATTTGGTGCAATTCGGACACGCAACACATTTTATATAAATAAGCTTTAATATACAGGCAAGTGGGGCTCTGTGTGGCAGCGTTGGAGGAGTCACCGTTGCGGCGGCGGAGTCACCGTTGCGTAGCCGCAGTTCCAGCGAGCATTGCAGTTGAGCGTCTCTTCACCTACTTCTCATGGAACAGAGTTTGCCCTCCTATTACAGCACATAGGCGCAGCGCCCAAGGGCTTTTTCACAACGCCCAAGCCGGATAACACAAAAAACTGTCTTGAGTGTGTGGCGAGGGCCAGCACGACACCGCCAGCGAGCATAACACTGTTGGGAAAGAGTCCGACGGAGCTCGCGTGATGTTGAGGATGACGAGAGCGGGCACCAGAGCAGAATATTGAGTAAAGAGGATGAGAGCACTAGCTAGAAGCTTAGAAATTAGATAGGAATTACTTTACCAAAGAACGTTGTGAGAGCGCAGAGAGCTTTAGAATATAATATAGCTGTATCCTGGATCTGTAAAAGTTGCACAACTGAGCGGTCTGAAACTCGTTTCAGCCCTGTAGGGTGGTAGGTTTTACTTCCTAGAACAAGATTTTATTGCTGAGCGGTTTTAGCCCAAACCCCACTCTCTGGCTTAAATTAGTTACCTGGAAGCATCCGCTTATTGAGGATTTTGTCCAAAGGAACTGGGGAATTTGAGGGCTTTTCTGTTCTCAATGGCATCTTTTTTTCTTGTTGTTAAACGCTCTCAGACTACTGCCTGACCTTCATCGCAAGCCAGTCGTATTCTTTATAAAAAATTAAAAAAAAAAACTTTACGGTCACATTGTTGAGGAGCACCAGATGTTTTGGAGCGGTGCATACGAAAACTGTATTAACTGCTTTTACCAGAAAGCCTCCTGTTTTATCTACAAGGACAGTGTGTGCATGTCATTGGTTGTTTCCTTATTGAACACAACGGTGCTGGCCCGCTGTCCTTATCGTAAAGCACAGAGTCATCTTGATCTACGCAAACACGGTGAGGACAAA